>NC_142939.1:17413215-17423215 GCF_046866305.1 Octopus bimaculoides | reverse complement strand
TGTGTGTCTGTCTCTGTGTGTCTGTGTGTGAGAGTGTGTGTGTGTGTGTGTGTGTCTGTGTCTGTGAGCGCACATGCACGTGTGTGTGTGTGTGTGCATGCCCATGCATGTGTTGGTCCCCCAGCACTGCTTGACAACCGGTGTTGCTGTGTTCATGTCCCCGAAACTTAGTGGTTCGGCAAAAGAGGCTGATAGAATAAGTACCAGGCTTTAAAAAATAAGTCGTGGGGTTGGAGGTTGATTCATTTGACCAAAATTCTTCAAGATAGGCGCAGGAGTGGCTGCGTGGTAAGTAGCTTGCTTACCAACCACATGGTTCCGGGTTCATTCCCACTGCGTGGTACTTTGGGCAACTGTCTTCTACTACAGCCTCTGGCTGACCAAAGCCTTGTGAGTGGATTTGGTAGACGGAAACTGAAAGAAGACAGTCGTATATATGTATATGTATATATATATGTGTGTGTGTGTGTGTGTGTGTGTGTGTGTGTGTGTGTGTGTTTGTGTCTGTGTTTGTCCCCCCAACATCGCTTGACAACCGATGCTGGTGTGTTTATGTCCCCGTAACTTAGCGGTTCGGCAAAAGAGACCGATAGAATAAGTACTAGGCTTACAAAGAATAAGTCCTGGGGTCAATTTGCTCAACTAAAGGCGGTGCTCCAGCATGGCCACAGTCAAATGACTGAAACAAGTAAAAGCGAGTAAAGAGTAATAGTGCCCCAGAATAGCCCCAGTCTCACGACTGAAAGAAGTACAAGAAGAAAGGTAGTGGGATTGAACCTGTGATCTCCTGATTCTGAAGCAGACTTATTAACCATTCGGCCATGTCTGCTATATTCTTACACAAATCCACATCACATACGCACACAGTGGTTTGACATGTTAACACAAACACATACATACTTACACAATGATTTATGTCATCAATGAATATGCATATACACTCACACACACACATGTTTAACATGTGGATAAACAATCACATACTCCTACACATATACACACATACACACACACAAATTTGTTTTGTGTGTGTCAGCAAATATTATACTGCCATTTACACGCACACACACTTATACACCCACACATACAGATGCATACATGCAGACACACACACACACAAAGCTGATTGACGCATTTAAAAAACTTTGACTTCCTAGCTTAATTGACACACACTGACATGTTTAGTCAACATACAACAAATCAACACATGCAAACACACACACACACACACACACATACACAAAGACATACACACAGATTAATCAATCACTAAAGACTACATACACACAATATAGCCTGCCTATAAAGATTATAATACATCCTTATACACCCACGCACACCCACATATATCCACACACAAACACACAAAGCTCACCTGTCCACAAAGGCTAACTACATTACGTATACCTGCAAATACACACACACACACACACATACACACATACACATAAACATATAAACATGCTCAAATATGCATACACACATATGTATTCATTTATACAGACCCAAGTAGATTCACACACATACACAAAGAAAAATATAGAAACATATACAGCGACCATCCTTCAAGATGGTGCCTAAAACTACTGTTCATGGTGATGCCCCAGCATGGCCGCAGTGCAAAGACTGAAACCAATAAAATGAAAAAACTATAAAACAAAATATATCCAGGTCACCTGACAACTACTATTTAACCAAGCAAAACAAACCTTGTAACTTCCTCAAAAACAAGACCTCCTCCTCCTCCTCTCTCTCTCCCACCATATCAATGAAAACAAAGTTTTAAGAATCTATCCTTCACTGTTTATTCACACAGAAAATACTCAACACCATCTTAAGAAATATCATAAAGTGCTCCACCGTACAACAACAACACTTCTGGGAGAAGAAGGGTGGCTTAGAATTTACCAAATGTATCACAACAGGTATCCTTCTTCAAGCCAACTCTTTGTAACATTTGCTTATGTAATATTCATACATCTCACCAAAACATACAACCAGCAAATGACATCACATTCGTATCTTCTTTGCCTTTCTCTACACACACCGCTGCACAACTATCCTCCCACCGCCAACCGTCCCCAGTTTTATTTGAATCACATAGATGAAACCTGACTCCACTCCACAACAGGCTTCAATTAGCATCTGTCAAATCTTACTGGCTCCTTTCTTACCAGCAACACCAGGAACAGTAAATACACCCTACAACATAAATGTGTCGCGTTCACAGAAGATGAAAATACTAAGAATAATTATTTATTACATACGACTCCCCTAAAATATTCACAACAAACATAGATGATATAGAGGAAGTAAAACAATGTTCCAACATACTTAGAGCAATCAAGTGTGTTTGTGCATGTACATATATCATCATCATCGTCGTCATCATTGTCATCATCATTTAACATCTGTTGTTCATGCTGGCATGGGTTGGACGGTTTGACTGGGCTGGGATGCTGGAAGGCTGTACCAGGCTCCAGTCTGATTTGGCATGGTTTTCTACAGCTAGATGCCCTTCCTAACACCAAGTGTAATGAGAGTGTAATGGGTGCTTTTACGTGCCACTGGCATGGGTGCCATTTGCATGTCACTGGTATCTGCCACAACAGTGATGGGCAGCTGTGATCAGCTTGATGGGCCTTCTTTTCAAGTATGACATAATGCCAAAGGTCTCGGTCATTGCCTCCATGGGGCCCAATGCTCAATAGGAACTCAGCCACCTCTCCTCCATGAGGCCCCAGTACGCAACTGGTACTTAATTTCTAGACCCTGAAAGGATGAAAGACAAACTTGACCTTGGTGGAATTTGAACTCAGAACATAAAGACAGACGAAGTACCGCTAAGCATTTTGCCCAGCGTGCTAACATTTCTTTTTTCTTTATTGCCCACAAGGGGCTAGACATAGAGGGGGACAAACAAGGACATACAAAGGGATTAAGTCAATTACATCAACCCCAGTGCATAACTGGTACTTTATTGACCCTGAAAGGATGAAAGGCAAAGTCGACCTCGGTGGAATTTGAACTGAGAACGTAATGGCAGACGAAATACCACTAAGGATTTTGCCTGGTGTGCTAACATATCTGCCAGCTCGCTGCTTTGCACAACAGTAATATTGGCAAAGAACACTTCTTACAGTTCATGAAGAATTTCATTGACCACCACCACTAATAGGGAAGAAAGAGTATTTACCTGCCTCTATTCAACTAGGGTTGGCTTGGGGCCATACAGCAACAGCAATGCCTCCAAAGATTACCAGAAGAAAATCAAAGAATCCTTTTAGACATTGCTCAGCCTGTAAATGCTTCCATTTCACCAAATGCATCAGAGACATTTGCATCTTTACCAAAATGGCTTATCAACATTGAAATCAACAAATTCAGCTTCCTTCATCTTTATGTGCATGTGTGTGTGTGTGTGTGAGAGAGAGAGTGTGTGTGTGCGTGTGTATGTGTGAGTGCGTGTCTGAGAGAATGTGTGTGAGTGTGTATCTGAGAGAATGTGTGTGTGTGTGTGCATGCATGTGGATGTGTATGTGAGCATGCATGTGGATGTGTGTGTGAGAGTTTGTATGTAAGTAAGTGTGTGTGAGAGTTTATGTATGTGTGTGAGTGTGTGTGCATGCATGTGTGTGTGTGTGTGCATGTATGTATGCGTGTGTACATGTGCGTACATGGGTGTGTATGTGTGTATGTGTGATTCTGCTGTCAGAGGGAAGGGAGCAAAATTCATTATTCCTTTGTTAACATGTCCAGGTTGACATTATGGCACACATGCAAATAAAATGTATAGAAAACACACACACACACACACATACACACATAAACACACACACACAGTCACATGAATGTATGTATGCAATTACGCTTGTATGTGCCTATATACATATATACATAATGGTTGTTGACTCCTCATTGGCATCACTGCCATAACCATCAACATGATCTCATCACTGATCTCATCGTTACCACTGCCACCACCACCACCACCACCATTACCCTCATCATACATGCATCCACCCTGTCACATGATGTCACCATTTCCTCTTCCTGTATGGTAAAGTAAGGTCAAAAATAATTGACAATAATAGCATCGATACACTCGGAGACGACGAGCAGAATGATGCAAAGACTAAACTCACCACCACCACCACAACCACCACCACCGTCCCACCAACAACAACTCATGTATCATCACCAATTCCTCTGACATTACTGCTTCACCAACAACCCAACGAGGGAGGCTCTATCTGAAGTCTGACCCTACTAAAAATAGCAGCCAAATCTTAGAATGATACCTGATGGTCTTAATCCCCTAGTTATCATATTTTTCTTGAAATACATGTGCTTTATTTCGATTAGATGCAAACATAATGAGAATACAGTAAAGTAAATTTGTTGTTATTTACCCGATTCGATCTTTGTCTATTAGGGGCTCTGCCCCCATCAACCTTCTTCCTCCCGACCCTCATTTCATCCCTTATAAAAAGCACTGGTGATGGTGCCGTGTAAAAAGAACTGGGCTTGTGCCGCATAAAAAGCACAGGCACTGGTGCCACTGGTGATGGTGCCACAGAAAAAGCACCGGTGATGGTGCCACATAAAATGCATTGTTGCTGGTGCCACGTAAAAAGCAGCCAGTACACTCTGTAAAGTGGTTGGTGCTAGGAAGGCCATCCCAGCTGTAGAAACCATGCCAAAACAGACAATGGAGCCTGGTGCAGCTCCTGACCCTACCAGCCCCTTGTCAAACTGTCCAATCCATGCCAGCACGGAAAACAGATGCTAAATGATGATTATGAGTCTGAAATGAATTGACATGGAATTTTTATGAAAAATTCTTTAATTAACATAGAATATTAATGACAAGCTTTAAATTAGATTACTTTAATATGAGAAGTTTGTACTGTAGAACCAAGATTGGTTACAGGTGGGTTGGCATCAAAAGAGTTTAAAAAAAAAAAGGGACACTCTGGAGTAGTTGGGAAGGGGTTCATTTTAAAGACAGATGCAGAGAGGTTTGTGTATGATGAGTAACTGAGTACAGACTCTTTAATTGTTGCTGTTGGCACTCCGTCGCTTACGACGTCGAGGGTTCCAGTTGATCCGATCAATGGAACAGCCAGCTCGTGAAATTAACGTGCAAGTGGCTGAGCACTCCACAGACACGTGTACCCTTAATGTAGTTCTCGGGGATATTCAGCGTGACAGTGTGACAAGGCTGACACTTTGGAATACAGGCACAACAGAAACAGGAAGTAAGAGTGAGAGAAAGTTGTGGTGAAAGAGTACAGCAGGGTTCACCACCATCCCCTGCCGGAGCCTAGTGGAGCTTTAGGTGTTTTCACTCAATAAACACTCACAACGCCCAGTCTGGGAATCGAAACCGCGATCCTATGACCGCGAGTCCGCTGCCCTAACCACTGGGCCATTGCGCCTCCACACAGACTCTTTAATAAAGCTCCCCTTAACATCATAGACCGCATGCAGAGCATGTTATCACCACAATCATCATCATCGTTGTCATCGTCATCGTCGCCATCACCACTGACGTCGTCGTTGTCGTCATCATCGCTGCCACTACCGCCACCGTCATTGTCGTCATCGTCATAAGAGGTCTAGTCTCTTACTGCTACCACATAGACTCCCTCGCCACTTACAACATCCTTGAAATGAGCTAATGAAGAACTTCTACATCGTCATTTGGTTTAAAAGAAATAGCAACCAAACTACCTCCCCAAGTCATCCTCATCATCTTAGGAAGGGACATAATAAATAAGACCCTAAGTTCCTTTACAAATTGTAAAACAGAATAGAATAAAAAAAAACATGATGGTCATACTTGGAAGTCATATTTTTTAAATAGTATGGTGTGATTTGAGGAATCTTGGGCTACTATTTTTTGTAGATCATGTGACCATAAGTCTGCTCAATCAGTTGATCATAGGACTGCTCAAGCAGAACTAACCTAGGGTTAAAGAACAACAACGACATCCCAAAAACTATAAACCAACAAGGACATAGCTATATGGTTATATGCTCTACCAAAAATAGCAGCCAAAACTTCTCAAATCATGTCTATTTACAAAGATATGGGAAGAACGCGTTAAAAGATGTCCCTGGATAAACAGGATGATCATGGTTGGAATGTCTCTAATAAACAACATTTCAGGATACTATTATGATACCATCCTGAGGTCAATATCACTCCGACTCAGTCAAGACAAATGTAAAAGCACACACACACACACACACACACAAACACACACAAACACACACACACACACAAACACACACACACACACACACACAAACACACACACACACACAAACACACACACACACACAAACACACACACACACACACATATTCCCTAATACTCACACACATGTGTAAACTATTATCTCACCATCCCTCACAAATACCTTGTTATTCTCTCTCTCTCTCTCTCTCTCTCTCTCTCTCTGCTGCACTCTCTCTTTCTCTCTCTCTGTCCCTCCTCCACTCTCTCTCTCTCTCACTTTCACTCAATTTCCCAAACACTCAACTCACACTCCACTTTTCCCTCTCTTTTTCTTCTTCTTTACATTCCTCTGACCACCACCACCACCACCACCACCAACATTAATAATCTCCAGTGTTTCCATTATCAAGTGAAACACTCCTCCAAAGAATTAAAGTAATGACGATGACAACAACAACGATGACAAGTATATTTTGAAAGACATCAGTTCCCCCACCCTCCCCCGATGCCACCACTAACCTTAATACGAAGGAACAATTAAGACCTCATTCAATCCACTAGAAATAACAGTCAGTTTGCCTCAGCCGACACTTTAGTATCTTAACAAAAGTAGGAGACAAGCATACCCCGCCCTCTGCACCGCCACTACCACCACCACCACCTCTGTTCCTGAGCCAGTGGTCTCCACTATCGGTGCTAACACCAATGGTACTTTGCGACATCATTACTACCAACAACCACAACAACTCTACAAACACAAACACCACCACCATCGACACCACTGCCACCGCCGCCATCATCACGACCACCATCACCACCATTATCATCAACTCCACCACCATCAACCCCACCACCACCACCAACTCCACCACCACCACGAACCCCACCACCACTGCCGACATCAGCCCTATCACCAACACCATCACCATCATCAAAACCACCACCATCAACACCACCGCCATGAGCCCCACCACCACGAACCCCACCACCATGAACCCCACCACCACTGCCGACATCAGCCCTATCACCAACACCATCACCACCATCAACACCACCGCCATCAACACCACCACCATCAACACCACCACCATCAACACCACCACCAACACCAACTCCACCATCACCATCAGCTTCCCCTATACCACCACCGCCACCATCAACCCCATTACCAACACCACTATCAACACCACCACCAACCCCACCACCACCAACCCCACCACCACCAACCCCACCACCACCAACCCCACCACTGCTGCCATCAACCCCATCACCATCACCACCACCATCAACACCACCATCAACACGGTCACCATCAAACACCACCACCACCACCACCACCATCACCTCTACCATCAACACCACCACCACCACCACCATCACCACCAACACCACCAACAAGAATACTGTCACAAAGATACTATAACCAACACTGCTCTAACCACCACCACATATTATTTGTGCTACAAATTTCCCACTTAAAAACCAATCCTAAAAGTCAGCAAAACTCTGTTGTATAGCAAAAGTTGTTATTAAAAACAATTAGAACTTGTTTTGTTTTCTTGTTTTGGGTTTTTTTTGTTTTTTTTGGTTCAAGTTAATTCTGATCTGCAAAAGTGCATAATCTAATGCTAGGATGTTCAGCTCAAGGGACTGGACTCGAGTGGACGGTGCAAGGTGTCCTTAAAGTAAGGTACTTTATTCTATGTTGCTCCTCAAGGAGTAGTACTGATGACCTTCAGGCATAAACCTGAAATGGACCCTTGTAATGGCTTCTTTCTGGAGTATCTCCTTGGCACTGTTAACAGATGAGTATCATATTACTTCATCGGTCATTTGTAAAGACCCCTTTCTGCATTATTTGATTGACTATGCAAGTGATCAGCGAGTGTCCTATAATGCCAGATGTTATCAGTTCTCACTGATAATTCCTTATCATCTGGCTGTTTTTCCTGCCTTCTTATATCCCTAATGATCATTCCAACTATTAGGCTTAGATTTGTCACAAGCTCTAACATTCATAATGCTGGAACTTAACCCTGTTGCTATAGCATATAGATAACTGAGATTACAACAATCCCCACTGGATAAGAAACCAGTCCATCACAGAGTTAACTCCCAAGCTATTACTGGAAATCATTTACTGCTGAGTGGACTGGAACAGCATGAAATGAAGAGTTTTGCATACATAAAGTAGAATCTTAATTTTACTTTAGATGCACAGATGTATAAAAATAAATAGAATGCAATGCACCACTCAGCCTGAGAATCGAAACCATGAGTGCAATGCCCAAACCACTAGGACACATGCTGTCACCATTTTTACTATATAGGAGCACCTGTGCCGGTGTCACGTAAAGAACCCCTTTCAAGCACTGGGCCTCATGGAAGCAATGACAAATGACCTTCAGCAATATGCCATGCTTGAGTAGAAGACCCATCAAGCCGAGGGAAATCATAGTTGTGGCTGTGCTGGTGGCATGTAGGAGCATCCATTACACTCTTGGAGTGGTTGGCATTTGGAAGGGCATACAGCCACAGAAAACCATGCCAAATCAGACTGGAATCTGGTGCAGCCCCTCAGCTTACCAGCTCTGGTCAAACTGTCCAACCCATGCCAGCATGGACAACAGACGTTAAATGATGATGATGATGATGATGATGAGGAGGAGGAGGAGGAGGAGGAGGAGGAGGAGGAGGAGGAGGTCGAGTCAATTCCAATAGTTGGTGCCTCTGTTGGGTCTACTTGCGTAGTCCCTTTCTTTGCATGCGCTCTCTTCATTAAGTAACCACTTCTGGTAAATACTTCCACGCTCGCGTCTTTACAGCATCAGTGAAGGTGAATGTGCTGCTATTATTATGAATGCACATTTCATTGACAGCATCCTAATTCAAAATGACACCACTGCTTTTTAATTATGGAACACCTCACACATCTGATCCTCATTTTGCCAAGCATTGACAAACAAAAACAAAACATCTTACTTTCTACTTCTCTACATGTTGAGTATACTTCACATATAGCTTCTCTCTTAGCTAATGTAAGAGTCTTCCTTACCCAACACCTTTTTCTTCGCTCCTCTAGGCTTGTGTTTTGGTGTTTATCTCTACAGATATAGAGAGAGAAACATACATAGACGCACACATACACATAAACACACACATCCACATATACATATATATATTTTTTATGTGTATGTATATATATATTATTTTTATTATTATTATTTATGCGCCCTTTCAAAGCCTAACCAGGCTCATGGGCCTGGTTTCCCGGTTTCTATGGCATATGTGTTCCCCACCAGCTGGAAGGGACGCCAGTCCATCGCAGCGTTACTCAAGAAACAGGAAGGAGTGAGAGAAAGTTGGGGCCAAAGAGTACAACAAGAGTCGCCACCACCCCCTGCCAGAGCCTCGTGGAACTTTAGGTGTTTTCGCTCAATAAACACACACAACGCCCGGTCTGGGAATTGAAACCGCGATCCTCCGACCGTGAGTCCACTGCCTTAACCACTGGGCCATTGTACATCCACATATACATATATATGTATATACGTTTATATACATACATATCCATATGTACATATATATATACATAAATATATATTTATATATATATATACACACATATATATGTATATAAACGTGTATGTGTGTATGTGTGTGTATATATATATATATATATATATATGAATGAACACTCACATATACACATGTATTAAATGTGCATATTGCGTGTGTATGTATATATATAT
>NC_142939.1:17400715-17410715 GCF_046866305.1 Octopus bimaculoides | reverse complement strand
AATCCCATTTTCCTAAAAGTTATGAGGGAAAAACTTGGATCTTGTGAATTTTCCGAGTTCCTCTTGCATTTTTTTTTTTTTTTTTTTTCCTTTTTCATATTCGTTTCCTACACATTTTTTCACACCCATTGCACTATTTTTTTCTGATTTTCGTTTCCGGGTCAACCAAGACAACGCCCAACGTCACTACCACAACAATGACCACAATGTTGACTACGACAGCAACCATGACTGCGACCACGACCACAATGATGACAACAACCACTACCACAACAATGATGACCCTAACGACGATGGATGACAACCCTTTAAGCATTCAGATTAGTCTGTCAAATACAATGTCTGGATATCTTAGAGTGCACATGTGTGTGTGTGTACGTATATTTTTGTGGGTGTTCTGCCTGTTCAAGGAAACAATGAAATTATTGCAAATTATTTATGTATTTATGTGTGAGGCAAGTGAAATTGAAATCGGACTAAATTCAACGACTGGCACCCATGCCAACTTCGTCTCCTTCATTGGACACGAAACTCGGCTTGCGAAGACCTGTTGGGGCAAGCGAAAGCGAAATCGTGATGGCACCTGTGCCCAGCATTGCCTTCCTGGCACTTGTGCCAGTGGCACGTGTATAGACATTCGAGCGAGATCGTTGCCAGTGCCACTGGACTGGATCCTGTGCAGGTGGCATGTAAAATACACCATTTTCAGCGTGGCCGTTGCCAGTACTGCCTGACTGGCCTTCGTACTGGTAGCACATAAAGGCACCCACTACACCCACTATGGAGTGGTTGGTATTAGGAAGGGCATCCAGCTGTAGAAACTCTGCCAAATCAGGTTGGAGCCTGGTGTAGCCATCTGGTTCACCAGTCCTCAGTCAAATCGTCCAACCCATGCTAGCATGGAGAGCGGACGTTAAACGATGATGATGATGATGTATGTGCATATATGTGTGTATACATATATTTGTATAGTTACTTATGTGTACGTGTGAATGCATGTGTTAATGTGTAAATGTATACACGTATAGGTGCAGGAGTGGTTGTGTGGTAAGTAGCTTGCTTACCAACCACATGGTTCCGGTTTCAGTCCCACTGCGTGACACCTTGAGCAAGTGTCTTCTACTATAGCCTCAGGCTGACCAAATCCTTGTGAGTGGATTTCGTAAATGGAAACTGAAAGAATCCTGTCGTATGTGTGTGTGTGTTTGTCCCCCCACCATTGCTTGACAACCGATGTTGGTGTGTTTACGTCCCCATAACTTAGCAGTTCAGCTAAGAGACCAATAGAATAAGTACTAGGCTTACAAAGAATAAGTTCTGGGGTTGATGTGTTTGACTAAAGGCGGTGCTCCAGCATGGCCGCAGTCAACATTACTGAAACAAATAAAAGAATGTATGTCTGAGTGTATGCATGTATGTTATCTTCTCTTCTTCTTTATTTGAATTCTCCTTATAAGGAAGGAACTGGTTTTTGACAATTTCTTTGAGTTCTTCCTGAAAGGAAGGAGTTGGATTTTCAAAAAAGAAACAAAGCTTCATCTCTGGAATTTGGATAACAAAACCAGTCATTTGTCTGTGGCCATGGTGGGGCACCACCTTCAAGACTCTTAGTGGAACAAATCAACTACAGTCCTTTTTTTTTTTTTTTTTTGTAAAGCCTGATATTTATTCTATCAGTCACTTTTGCCAAACCGCTATGTTATGGGAATATAACATATATATATATATATATATATATATATATATATATATGTGTGTGTGTGTGTATATATATATATATACACACACACACACACACACACACACACACAATGTACTTCTTTCAGTTTCCGTCTTCCAAATCCACTCACAAAGATTTGGTTGGCCCAAGGCTACAGTAGAAGACACTTGCCCAAGGTGCCATGCAATGGGACTGAACCCGGAACCATGTGGTTGGTAAGCAAGCTATTTACCACACAGCCACTCCTGCGCCACTAATGCACAATTAATTCAAAACAATGTGAATAAATAAGCATTATATTTCACAGAGTAATCTGAACACTATAAAGGGTTGAGGTGATCTACATTAAAATTTTCCTGCAAAACTGCATGTTAACTTTTGTTGTAAACATCAGCTTAGTAATAACAAAGTTATTTAGCTAAATTCTTCATCATTTTCAAAATTAATTGAAGCAGAATTAGCATATGGCAGCAAAGGAGTTAAGAGGGGAGGGTTTGATTGTATCAGACTATTTAGAATATTCCTGTTGTCCCTATTCTTTTCCCCTCTATTTTTCTAGCTGTTACTTAAGATAAAGAGACTGTGATTATATCAGATTGTTTCGAATATTTTGGGTGACATTGCTGTATAATATAACATTCCCACTTTGGCAAATGCTGTTTTCATTTAACCTGGAGACTTGTTTCATCTCTCGTTTATTATCAGGCATGGCTGTGTAGTAAGAAGCTTGCTTCCCAACCACACAGTTCCAGGTTCAGTCCCATTGCGTGGCACCTTGGACAAGTGTCTTCTACTATAACCTTCAGCTGACCAAAGCCTTGTGAATGGATTTGGAAACTGAAAGACGCCTGTGCACACTTGCATCAAAATCAGTAATGCCAAACAGGCAGTACCAAAATGGTTCAGCTAAAAGCTCGTGCCCATATCAGAAAATCAAGAAATGGCTTTCTACATCAAATAGCATCACGCTGTCTCTTCAAGCAAGCCAAAACCAGACTTTCTGTCTTTTTGTCAAAACAGTCTAAACTAGTCTTGTAGAGTTATTCTTACCAACCAATCCTCAAGAAAGAAAACAGTTTCTTTCTTCTTTCTTCCTTTCTTTCCTTTTTTTCTTCCTTTGCCATCAGATCAACAAACGACCTTTGGTGACCTCCTTGACAAGTGTTAAGTGTTTGACATGAAATATTCATGAGACAATACAAAGGATTTCCTTTCTTTATTCTTTTATTTTCTTTTGCCTGTTTCGGTCATTGGACTGTGGCCATGCTGGGGCACTGCCTTGAAGGGTTTCGGGATTGGACAGATCATACCACCACTACCACCCTAATACTTACGTTTTCAAATGTAGTATTTATCCTATCAATCTCTTTTGCCAAACCACTAAGTCTAGACTGGTTATCCAGTGGTGGGGACAAACTCAGACACAAATAATCACACACACACAAACATATATGATGATGATGATAACGATGATATAATATATATATAAAACAGGCTTCCACACAGTTTCCATCTACCAAATTCATTGGTGGACCCAGGGCTATAGCAGAAGACACTTTCTCAAGGTACTGTGCAGTAGGATTGAACCTAAAACTATGTTGTTGCAAAACAAGCATCTTAACCACACAACCATAACTGCTATTGATATTTTTCAGATATTTAAAAAAAAAACACCCTTCTGCCAACTTGATTACAGGTATGTCCACCACACCTGCCTGACTCACAACATAAAATGACAAATCAAATGCCACAAACCATTTTGTGTTCCAATGCTCTTAAAATTCCTCCAATCTGTTGTTGTGGACTGATATTTTATTTTATTGAATCTGGAAGAATAAAAGGTAAAGTAGACATTGGCACGATTTGAACACAGAAGCATAAAAAGCTGGAATATATTTTATAATTAATATTATTATTATCATTAAGGTGGCGAGCTGGCAGAAACGTTAGCATGCCAGGCGAAATGCTTCACAGTTTTGCCAGGCGAAATGCTTGCGTTTTGAGTTCAAATTCCACTACGGTCAACATTGCCATTCATCCTTTCAGGGTCAATTAAATAAGTACCAGTTACACACTGGAGTCGATATAATTGACTTAATCCATTTGTCTGTCCTCTGTGTGTAGCCCCTTATGGGCAGTAAAGAAATAAGGAACGTTAGTATGCCAGGCGAAATGCTTAACAGTATTTCGTCTGTCTTTATGTTCTGAGTTCAAATTCATCTGTCTTTACGTTTTGAGTTCAAATTCCACCAAGGTCAACATTGCCTTTCACCCTTTCTAATTTCACCCTTTCTAATTTCACCCTTCCCAATGGAAACCTTATGCAGTCACATGACTTGCAAGCTATTTTATCCAACACTCTCTAATGCTTCACCCTGCTTGTCACATAGATATACCAAGTTACTCAATTTGTTTTTGCTGTCCATTTTGCTTTCAAATGACTTTGTGCAACAAAACCCTTCCTCAAACTATCCTTTTCCACGCCTTCTGTCTCATAATCTCATGCAGTACAAAGTTTTACAAAACACGAAAACTTCTCTGGTTACTCCAACACAACAAAGCTACCCACACATGGCCCACAGTGTGTCACAAGATTTCATTACATTTCCTACATACTCTATTGTTATAAATTAACGAGCCATCTCTCTCATATTTCCAACAACACGCACACACTCCTATAAAGATGATAACATGATAAATATGACGCAACTTCAACAAGACACAATCACTTCTAGTTAAGAAATTTTTGCATTTGGTATTCATAACTTCTTCATGTCACTGGTCCATTTGAGTTATTTCCCTTAGCTTGTTTTAATTATGTTTACCAGTAATTACTCCTGATTCTATTTCATCATCATCATCATTATCATTTAGCGTCTACTTTCCATGCTGGCATGGATTAGATGGTTTGAGTGAAAACTGGTAAGCTGAAGAGCTGCGCCAGGTTCCAGTCTGATTGAGTATGGTTTCGACAGCTGAATGCCCTTCCTAACACCAACCACTCCTAGAGTGTAATGGGAGCTTTTTACATGCCAGCAGCACAGGTGTCAGTTACATGACGTTGGCATCGGCCACAACTATGATTTCACCTGGCTTAACGAGTCCTCCCAAGCATGGCACATCACCAAAGGTCTCAGTCATTTAACAACTCTGTGAGACCCAACGTTTGAAGGGTGATTTTTATGTGCCACCAGCACAAGTGCCACTTACATGATACCAGCATCGGTCATGACTAGTTTCACTTGGTTATATTTCTATATTTTAAACCAGATTTCTCAGCTGTGTGGTAAGTAGCTTGCTTACCAACCATATGGTTCTGGGTTCAGTCCCACTGCATGGCACCTTGGGCAAGTGTCTTCAACTATAGCCTTGGGCCAACCAAAGCCTTGTGAGTGGATTTGGTAGACGGAAACTGAAAGAAGCCCGTTGTATATATATATATATATATATATATATATATATATATATATATATATATATATATATATATATATATGAATATGTATATGTGTGTGTGTTTGTGTGTCTGTGTTTGTCTCCCCAACATCACTTGACAACCGATGCTGGTGTGTTTAGGTCCCCGTAACTTAGCGGTTCAGCACAAGAGACCGATAGAATAAGTACTAGGCTTACAGTAGTGATAGTATCAGTAATAGTAGCAGTGGTGGCGTTGGTGATGGTGGTAGTGGTGATGGTAGTGATGGTGTTTGTAGTAGTGGTTGTGGTAGTGGTGGTGGTGGTGGTGGTGGTGGTGGTGGTGGTGATGGTTGTGGTTGTAGTGGTGTCGATTTGCTCGACTAAAGGCGGTGCTCCAGCATGGCCGCAGTCAAATGACTGGAACAAGTAAAAGAGTAGAAAGAGAGTAAAGAGTAACCTTTTGCTGCAACCATACATATTTAGAGAGAGGTGGTAAAATCCACTCCCACCACCACCTCTATGATCGTGACTTGCTTATTATTATGACAACAACACAACACAACAAACTGGTAGAATTGTTAGTGGGTCAGATAACATGCTCGGTGACATTTTGTCTGTCTTCAAAATTCTGAGTTCAAATTCCGCCTCAGTCGAGTTTACTTTACTTTTCATCCTCTCAGGGGGGTCAGTGAAATAAGTACCAGTCGAGCACTTCCCCTAAGAAACTGCCGGCCTTATGGTGAAATTTGAAACAGTTATTATGACTACAACAACCAAATGCACTACTGTACTCTGACCACCGAAAATAAATTTGAAAACTGTAAGATTAGATTCTAATATCAAAAGATATTGCAGTCAATTAATGAGAGTTAAGGTTAACAATGTGGTCAGCAAGATATCACAAGAAAACGCAATCTAGCCACTTGACCACACAGAAAAGAAAAAGAGGAAAATAGCCGCCAATGCTTGACCAGTACATTTTGTTAGTTAAGAGACCAAACACTTCTGCTGCACTTCAAACTTGAAAATTTTGTTGGTCAGTATACAACAGCAAGAGGTTGAGGTGAGTTAGTGGTCAGTTTTTTTTTGGGGGGGGGGGGGGGTTAAGCAGTGGCTGGCAACAAAAAAAAAAAAAATCAGGCCAGTGACAGATAAAAAAAAAAAAGAAAAATAATTAAATAAAAATTAAGCATTAGTGGTGACCGACCCACCTCGAAAGTGTGTTAGTAAGTACAACGACAATGCATGCGTGTGTGTGTGTGTGTGTGTACGTGTGTGTATGTGTGTGTGTGTGTGTGTGTGCATGTGTGTATACGTGTGTGTGTGTGTGTGTGTGTGTGTGTGTGTGTGTGTGTGTGAGAGACATTGTTGAAAGTTGTGATGCAGCAAACTGACAAATATTGTTCCTGTCACAACCGCCGCTACCAACAATATCACCACCATGACCATCACCAACAAAACCACTGACAACGTCAGCAGCCACCACAATTACCACCACTGCCACTACTGCTACCACCACCAACAACAACACCACTGCCACTACCACCACCATCAACACCACCACCACCACCACTACTACAAACACCATCAATACCAGCACCACTACTACCACCACCACCACCACCACCACCACCACCAACACCACTATTACTACCTCCACCACCACCACCATTACTACTACTACTACTACTACTACTACTACTACTACTACTACTACTACCACCACCACTGCTAGTACTACTAGCGCTACCGGTGACAATAAATATGACACTAGTACACTTAATTCACCCATATAATGTGGGAATGCTTCCAAATTTAGATTATATCCTGTCTTATACATATGTACCATACACGTATATAAAGGGCTTTCCTAGCCAGATTGACTTTGCTGTAGTTGCATTGCTTATTTGCTTTGAGGTAGAGGGTATTGTGGTGTGATTTGTTCTTGGGAAATTTTTTTTTCAAGTATCTTTTATTGTTTAGGAGGAAGAATAAGTGACAGCTTCAATTAACGGAATGTATGCTACCTTTTGTTTCTAGAAACTAAAAACCATACAGACACGCAAACGTATATACATATATACACATATATGTCGAATAAAATGAGACAACAAAACCAACGCAGTGTGAAATTTCAAGGACATTTATAAAGAGAGATGTAGTCTTACAGCTGTTTCGGGGATGTAAAAGATATTCCATCATCAGAGACGATGTGAGAGACTTAAACAGAAGGAAATAGTAGAGTTCAATATAAGAAGTTATTTTGTAAAGGGAGAGACTTCTTGTATTGAAGTCTACTATTTCTTTCTGTTTAACTTTCTCATATCATCATCTGATGATACTGTTCCTGTCACAACCACCGCTACCAACAATATCACCACCATAACCACCATCAACAAAACCACTGACAACATCAGCAGCCACCACCGTTACCACCACTGCCACCAATGCTCCTGAGTCAAATCGTCCAACCCATGGTAGCATGGAAAGCGGACGTTAAACGATGATGATGATGATGATGATGATATACACATATATATATACATATATATGTACACACATATACATATATATATATATATATATATATATATACACATAAATACATGTATGTGTATGTACATATATATATATATATATAAACATTAATACATGTATGTATATATATATATATATATATATATATATATATATATATATACACACATACATACATGTATTTATATACAGACATGTATATATACATATATATATACATACATGTATGTATCTGTATGTATGTACATATATATGTAAATATATATATGTATGTATAATGTATATATACATATATATATATATATATAGATATATATATATATATATATATATATATATATATGTGTGTGTGTGTGTGTGTGTGTGTGTGTGTGTGTATGTAAGTATATATAAATATGTATGTATGTATGTATATATGTATGTATGAAATCCTTGAGCAGAAGAAGACATCAAGACTGGTTTGACAAGAGCAATGTTCAAATCAAATAACCGCCTGATTAATATATGGAGAGTGGCTTTTCACATTTTCCCAAGTGACATGAATAATGAGCACATAAAAAGAAAAAGCATACCAGCGAGCAACAGTTACAGTCTGAAGAAGAAACAGCAACAAATCAAAACACTCGAAATGCAGAAACTGTCTGACACGCATGGCATAAGATGTTACTTTCTGCAGCATGACTAAAGCAATTTATAGTTTGTTGATTGGCTGTTTTTTTCATTGTGGTCGATGGTATTAAAGTGACAGTAATTTCAATACCTCTGCTATGCCTATGCTGTTTCCAGAAGCAAGAACCCAGACTCAAATACACTTACCACCTCTCCAGCTATGAGTTGTTGTTGTTGGCATTCCGTCGCTTATGACGACATCAAGGTTCCAGTTGATCCGATCAACGGAACAGCCTGCTTGTGAAATTAATGTGCAAGTGGCTGAGCACTCCACAGACACGGGTACTCTTAGCGTAGTTCTTGGGGATATTCAGCGTGACACAGTGTGACAAGGCTGACCCTTTGAATTACAGGCACAACAGAAACAGGAAGTAAGAGTGAGATAAAGTTGTGGTGAAAGAGTACAGCAGGGTTCACCACCACCCCCTGCCGGAGTCTCATGGAGCTTTTAGGTGTTTTCGCTCAATAAACACTCACAACAACCGGTCTGGGAATCGAAACCGCGATCCTCTGACCGTGAGTCCACTGCCCTAACCACTGGGCTCTTGCACCTCCACAAGCTATGAGTACACCATAAAGGAAAGATAAGTCAATACATTCACAGTATTAATGGACCCACATGTTGGTTAATATAACTGTTCATATCTGCCTTAGGGTCCCCTCTCTCCAGATTTTCTGAAGGGGTTTACACCCTTGTCCTTTCTTAAACATTCAATAAATTACTCCACAAGGTTACAGGGGTTTATTATTATAGTGGGCACGGTTTGTGCAAGGTCAGTCCCACTCTTTCATCCCTCAATCTTGTATTGGTCTGGTGCAACAAAAGTCATGAGATCAGTAGGTATCAGGGGGAAAGATTTGTATGGAATTACCTTCTCTTAAATGAGCAGCTAAACAGCCAAAGAGCCTCATCTTCCCTGGGTCTGTTGAGATGTCTTGGACCCTGACAAGTGCTACTCCTCCAGGTCAGAGTAGACTTGGGAACAATAGAGGCCAAGAGTTGGTTCTACACTCCTCAAAATCCTTGAACTCCTAAACCAGGGTTCCACAGCCAAATGCAGTTTGAAATTATACTCAGGACAAAAAGCAATTTATGGTAAGAATGCAACAGGTCCAACACTATTTAGATCTAAAGATGGCACAAAACTTATAAAGAAACAATCTGCTGCCAACAACCAATGGAAAGAACATTATGAAGACTTTCTTAATCATGACTGTTTCCCGCAGCAAAAGATCTCTGGACAACATCATGGAAAGGTCAATGATCAACAGCTTAGCAAGACCATCTGATATTGCAGAAACCAATGAGATAGCCTGTTCTCTTTAAAAAAATAATAACAAGGCACCCAAGCCCCTGTTTTTTAAGACACAACAGGATTTTGGCTAAGATATACTTGTATAAACTTGAGAATCAAATACTAACAAAAAGCTGTTTTTTTAAGACACAGCAGGATTTTGGCTGAGATATACTTGTATAAATTTGAGAATCAAACACTAACAAAAAGCTTCATGCACTGTTTTTAGTAATCTAGATACAAGAAGTTAAGCAATACCAACTGACCTCTGAGATTCAAATCATTTTTGCCATCTTTAAGAAAGGAGACAAATCAAATTGCACCAACTACAGAGGAACCTCATCTTTGCCAAATACTGCAA
>NC_142939.1:17383215-17395715 GCF_046866305.1 Octopus bimaculoides | reverse complement strand
TCATGCACAGCACTTATCAAATCACACACGTACGTACATACACACACACACACACCGGAAACAGCATTGCTGACGGAAACGTTTTCAAGTGGATCATGACGGCCAGATCGTCTTAAGGTTGACAGATTAGGCGACTTGACAAACATGTCATTCAATGAGGGCTTGTTATATGATTGTGAAGAGAGAAATTATAGGAGTGAAGATAACCGAGTGTATACATTATCTTCAACAGTAGATTAATGTTTCTTAACTGCTTTATTTATTATTTTTTTCTCCTTATTAATAAATAGTTCACAATCCTGATCCCAGCCAAAGAAGTTAAGAAAAAAAGTTGTCTTGAATTCAAGATGATTTATTATGTAGCTTTACATTAATATAACATAAATATCATTTTGCTTGTTTCAGTCACGGGACTTCGGTCATGCTGGAGCAGAGCCTTGTAGTGTTGTTAGCATTTTAAGTCAGCTACTTCTTTTTTGTTGAGGCGCTGAGTTAGAGGGACATAAACAAACCAACACCAGCTGTGAAGCAGTAATAGGAGTGACAAACACAAAGATATATACATATCATATATATAGGTGCAGGAGTGGCTGTGTGGTAAGTAGCTTGCTTACCAACCACATGATTCCGGGTTCAGTCCCACTGCATGGCACCTTGGGCAAGTGTCTTCTACTATAGCCTCGGGCCAACCAAAGCCTTGTGAGTGGATTTGGTAGACGGAAACTGAAAGAAGCCCGTCGTATATATGTATATATATGTGTGTGTTTGTGTGTCTGTGTTGGTCCTCCTAGCATTGCTTGACAACCAATGCTGGTGTGTTTATGTCCCGTCACTTAGCGGTTCGGCAAAAGAGACCGATAGAATAAGTACTAGACTTACAAAGAATAAGTCCCGGGGTCGATATGCTCGACTATAGGCGGTGCTCCAGCATGGCCGCAGTCAAATGACTGAAACAAGTAAAAGAGTAAAAAGAGTATATATATATATATGTGTGTGTGTGTGTGTGTGTGTGTGTGTATATATATATATATATATATATATATATATATATATATATATACATATATATATATATATACATATATGTGCGTGTACACACACACACACAGTCACATACGATGAGATTCAGAATTAGGAAGGGCATCCAGCTGTAGAAACCATTTCAAAGCCTGACAACTCTGCAGCTTATCCTGGTCTTGTCGAACCGTCTAACCCATGCTGCAAAATGGAAAATGGAAGTTAAATGATGATGATGATGACGATAATGATCATGATGATGATGATTCAGTCTTTCTATGTAGCTGGTGAAAGTACTATTTTGTTTTAAGCATGGTTAGTGTGATGTGAAATAAAACGCGTCTAATAACAAACACTTGCGTTATTATCGAATCCTGTTTTAAAAGCTGGAGATATTTCGGATAAAGTACTGGTGACGGCCAGCCGTTGTTTGTTCACTGAGTTGAAGGAAATCCGTGATTTTTATGTCTGAAATTCCTCCTTGATGACCTACTTTAACTTCCAATGTAAACAAAACCATTGGAAAATTCCAAGTTTATGTCAATATTTGATCCGAATAACTCAATATTTCAGTTCCAGTCATGTCGGTGAAACTGTGTCAAGCAAATTCGTTTTGGGGGAGAAAAATAGCGATAAGTATTATAAAGTAAAGGAAAAGACTTCCTCCTGTCCCGTCCCCAAATTTTTTATTTATTTATTTTTATTTTTTTTTTTTTGTCAAAAACCCCTGTTTTCAGATATGGAGATTCCGGAAAATTGCCAAAAATCGGCATTTTGAAAGGGATGTTTTGGGCAGGGTACAAAAGTAAGTCTTTTCCCCGAAGCGTGTCTGGGATCTGTTCAATTTGGTCCCGCCGAACTGAACAGATGATGCACACTTGTGCAGATGTTTCTCATTAGTGTATAGCGTGCGCTCAATTTACACAATAGCGTCTGGTCAACTGAGATATTTTCAAAGATAATGTCTGTCCTTTGTTTACTGTTAGTAGATGAAGGTTCATAAAAGAAAAACATTGTGTACATTTATTTCAGCAAGACTTCCTTTTGTCCCCCACCAAAAACATCCCTTTTTAAAATTTTTTTTTTCTATACAAACACCCACCCCCCACCCCGTTTTCGGCTACGGAGAATACGAATCTGCAAAAAAAAATTAGCAAAAATTACCATTTTGAAATTACCCCCCCCCCCCTCCCTTCCCTAAATTCTTCATTTTTAACTATTTTCAGAAATTTTTGTTTCAAAATATGCGGGAAAATACGGAGATTATGATTCTGAAAAAAAATTTCCAAATATTTTTCTAGTTAAGGTTAGGGTTAGAGTGTTTTGGTTAGGGTGTTAGGGTTAGGGTTAGAGTTTTAGGGTAAGGGCTTTAGGTTTAGGGTTACGGCTGGGGTTTTAGGATTACGGTTACGGTTACGGAAAAAAAAGTGAAAAATGAAGAAATTGGGGCGGAAGTGGGGCCAGAAATTTCAAAATACCGATTTTTGGCAATTTTCCGAAATCTCCGTATCCGAAAACGTGGGTTTTTGGCAAAATAATAATAATAATAATAATAATAACAATAATTTGCGAGAAAATGTGGGGGGAGCCTTTCCTTTATTTCATTTGTTATAGACCTCATTTGAGTATCCTGTTATATTCGAATATGTATCTCGTGACAAAAAAAAAAAGCATTGCGGAGTAAATAAACTTATTTAGCATTTCTCATGGCTTTTTAAGTCCGTTCGATACTACTTTCGTTTCGTTTCTGAACAAACTACTAAATTGAAAATTGTTTCAATACACTTAGCTGTCGAAGAAGGCATGCCGTGTCCAACGTTGTCCTAAACATCCTGTACATAAGAATTGCCCCAATCTACCTAACATGCGCACACACGCAGACGGATGGATGTGCGAGTTAAGGCGTATGTATATTCAGTATGTAACGGAATAAAACTGAGATTTAGCTGAATAATAGACACAATTTGAATGTCATATAATCCCACTGTCTCCAAATACTTGTATTGATGCAGAAGTATCATCACTTGTCAGCAAGGTGAGTGCAGCTTCTGTATAAAATGTGGAATATATTTGCATAAATATCAAAATTAAGGTCGACAATACTACTGTAGTGACAACTTATAGCAGACGACTGTTATATGTTCAATGTCCGGAGCTTTATCCACGCAAGCGCAGGGACTAGTTCCGGAAGGAATACAGGAAGAGTCTCATGCGCATGCGTAGAGTTCGACACCCAGCTTTGGCGCCTTTTCTCAGTCTCTTCGTTGACTGATCTCCGTCGAGCCAAGACGTCCAACAGAGCTCTCTCACATGTCAGCACCAGAGCTTCACAAATAACCACGGAAATCATTCAGCAGGCGTCTCAGTAACCGAGGGCGACGAGCAACTGAATTCCACTGTAAATAAATGTTGTTCAGAATCTGCGTTCCGTTGATTCTTCTAGAAATTTAATGTACGGAAGCGGTGTACACCTAATGGTGTATAACCACTTCCCTCCACTACTTTAAAGTTCCCTATATGGCACTAAAACTTGGACAGTGCACTAAACCACATTCTAAAAAGCTCAACCATTTCCACGTGTCTTACCTAGTGAAGATTCTATGCATAAAGTTGCAGGGTTAGAATTTTCTAAACAGAAGTTCTCAAACGTGTTAACGCATCTAGTTTGTAAACTAAGGCTCAAATAAATCCAGTTGTGTTGAACTGGGCACGTTATTAGAATGTCTGCCTCTAAACTGCCACAAGCTATCTTTTATTTTAAACCTGCATAGTTCTGGTGCAACTTGTAAATGATGCAAAGATGAACTGAAAGCAACTTTGAAAGTATGAAAGATCAACCCAAATTCGGCGAAGGTAAAGAATACGCACACCCGGTGTTTAGGGTTAGGATTAGGATTACGCCAAAAACGGGTGGTGTGCGTATTCTTTACCTCCACGCCCCCAAATTCATAGGATTTTTACTTGCGACAGGTCTGCTCGGAAGAAAGCTAGTTCTAGGGGCTGCAGAGCATCTGAATCTTCATAAATCTGTACAACAGAAGCTAAAAGGGAAGCTCGTAAATCACATCTTAACAATCCTGGCACCGAAGACTGGGTAGGGAAAGGAGAAATACCAGCACCCCAGGCTAAAGAAGGACTTCGCCCGTGTAAGGTGTCATCTGTTTCGTGGGATATGAAAGGTTTAGTCTACTTTGAACTTTTAAATCCAAACCAAATGATAACAAAGGAGATCTTCTGCAAGCAACTAGAAGAAAAACGACCAACTTTGGTTTGCTGACTTTTCCAATGAATATTATTGTGGGGTTTATGCCAAATACATCTATTCCAGAGAGTAGACGTCATCAACGACAGCAAAACCCATAAATAATCTTATTTTCATTTATTTATTTATTTATTTGTATCCTTTTTGCAACTGCTAGGCCATCGTCAAATTTTATGGACGAGCCATCGCGTGTCTGTGTAAATGGTGTAGTTGTTTTAAACTCACAATCGTTAAGTCGAGTTCAGTTCTTGCACTGGGTCGCACATTGTATCTTTGAGCTCTGGTCTCAGTTAAAAATGAGAACTGACTCTACAATAAACTGGCGTTTCGTTCAGGGAATAGTCTTGTTCCCTCAATCACTAAAACGAATCTAGGATACAGGCTTGTGTCGGTGGAGCTTAACTCGGAAACCAAGATAAATTCAAACCTTGCAGGCCTGTGACCTCGAGACAAATGTTATATTAAATTATTAAACTATTACAATAAATTCTAGCTGAGTTTATTTTTTCATCGTAACAAGACCTCCGATGTTCGTCTTGTGACTACAGCAAATACTTCTAGGTATGATAAAAGCAAAGCCTCTGCCTGTCCGTCTACGTGCGTGTGGAATGGTCTCTTATGCGCAGCTGCACAGACAATAGAAACCAATGACCAAAATTTTCACAGATTTACTTTTATGGGACAACATGAGACAACAAACTGACTGTCAAACAATTTAAACTCTGACGTGATAATTAAATAATGAAATTGTTTATAATGTGTCAATCCACGTGCCAGGGACTTCAAGTCTGCTATTGAACTCACCAGAGAAGAAGGGGTTACTTGATACAGAGAGCAGAAAAGAAAGTAAACGACAGGCATGAGAGGCAATGATAGGGGCCGTTCTCCTGTGACGTATGTGACAGTGTGAGACACAAATGTCTAAGCTGTAAACCTAAAGAATTGCATTGATTCATTTTTCACAGTAAAGTTTGACGACCCAGACAAGTATTAAACAAAAAAATTTTTTTACCTGTAATCTATGTTGAATATTTTGAAGAAGATTAAAAAAATCGTGATGTATGTGACATTACACAAAACTTTTCTCACCTAAAAATATTGACTGCTAATTCTTCTGAATTACTCCAGAGCAGCTAACGAGTTTGTTGGACAACAATGTCTGTGGTGACAATTCCTGTTTGGTGGTACATGCCTTCGAACCAGTAGGAGGGCGCGCTATGAACAAGACTGCTACCTTGGCTCACCTGTCAATCAGCGATGCTCATTGTCAAAACATCTGTAAGAGGTTTCAAAATATATACAGGATCTGCCGACGAAACGTTTACTAAGAGGTTGCGCGATATGCTTCAAATGCCATCCTAATAGTCCACAAATTACATACACCATACCGTCTTTAACCCATAAACTGCTGGGATTTTGCTGTGTGTAACACGAACTGCTGAGCCTATTTTGGGTAAAGGTCAACATCGATCTATCACTCGAAAAAAATACTCAGTGTTTCTTAACACCTTCTGTGATTGGCTACACTGTTTCTGGGGTGAAAGGGTATCGTGTGCATACATTACACGTCATCAAAATTAGGTCAGATCATCTCCTACTTCCGTGGCCACTGAAGTGGCTGGCCTATCGCAGTTTATGGGTTAAACAAAGACTGGGCTTGACAACAACAGGGCGTCTATGTACTCGCTTGAGACACTAGAAATAAGCAAACGAATCTCTCCTTTAGTTACACTTTCAGCTAAACATTCAGCAAAAACGGAGGTCAATGTACAAATTAAGACCCAGACACGAAAACAAAAACAAAAAAAAAACAGCCTACAAGGTGTAAAAAAAAATGTGTAGAAAACGAATTTAAATAAATTGTAGATTGACCAAAATGGACGCTATGCCATAAAGAAAACTTAAGGTTACTCCCGATGCGTGTACGTGTGTGTGTGTGTGTATTTGCCCCCGACTACAGCTTTACAACCGGTGCTGGTTTGTTTGCGTCCCTGTAATTTTGCGGTTTGGCAAAACAGTCAGATAGAATAAGTCCCAGGCTTTAAAAATAAACACAGAGGTCGATTCGTTCGACTAAGGCCCTTCTAGATTGCATCCCAGCAAGGCAGTAGTACAATGATCGAAACGATGCGTGTGTGTGCACAAATATATAAATATGTATAGAAAGAGAGAAGGGTGGGGGAGGAAAGATAAAGTATTTATCATACAGTTTGAACAAACTAGCATTAGGAACACTTTGAGGTTACTAACAACGAAATTATCATGATACAAGTACACACACACACAACCTGGTGAAGAGACAATCTGCATTGCAGATAATTGTGTAGCAATAGGTTGATTTGCTGTTAATGTATACGACAGGTGTGTGTGGTTTTATTATGTCATCCTAACCTCGGATTAAGATGGATCGTTAATAATAACTACAATTTTAAGAATTGGCTTAGTCACGCTGGCCTAGGATGTTGTTACACTTGATTGATTGATTGATTGATAGATAGATAGATAGACAGACAGACAGACAGACAGACAGATAGATAGATAGATAGATGGATAGATAGATAGATCCATGGATGGATGGCTTTCGGTATTGGCAGATATCCATCCACACAACATTCCCTCATGACTTAGATAAAGAGGCTAGGCTGAAAAAGAGGATAAATGATGTCGTCTGCACATACCTATACCAATACCGAATGATTGCCAAGAAGTTCCTGGCTTTAAAGGGGTCGCAAAAGGCCTGGTTGGAGGCCCAACCTACCGAGCTCTTTTACAGAGCTTAGAAAAACTGAAGGACCGCTGCAATAAGTGTGTGAGTCTGAGAGGGGAATGTGTTGAATAAAATTATAACTGATCCTCCTGTATTTGATTTAAGCCAAAGCCAGGAACTTTGCAGCAACCCCTCGCGCGTGTGTGTGTGTACATAGATAAATATACATATATATTAAACAGACATCGCTGCCAATATATATTTTATAGGCGCATGAAAAAGAAAAAGGGGAAAAAAAAGTAAAATTCCGATTAAAAGGGATCAGGAAAAAAAAACGATCAAAAGGGATCGTATATCACAGAAGAATTTTTAAAATGTAAAAAGCAAGATTATCGGTGGAAAGAAAAGCCTACAGAAAAGACCAGATAGATAGATGCACATTTAAAAGTCGGTAAGAGTGAGTACAAGCGACATTTGAAACGAGCAAAATATGGAAAGTATAGAGAAAACTGAGGCAAATTAATGCTGAAGTCTAATAACTATTGATCCGCCTGTCAGAACGAGGCATAGCAAGCAGTGTTCGATCTGTTTGTATTGAGTCAGTGACCTGGTTTCGAGACTCGGTCGTATTTTAATCAAATTTCGTTAAAGAAATGCATGAAAATCGTAGCCCCTTAATTTTTATGAGAAATTAATAATGGACCTTTTCAATTTGAAAAAGATCCTTAATAATAATAAAATAAAGATGTGAACAAGGTTACAAACTGTCACAATCATTTTCCCGTCACAGAATCGACTTAAATCAATTGACAGTTGAAACTTATTTCATTTCACACAAGCTGCAAAACACTTAAGTGCTTCAAAAGTCACAGCAATCTCATGTCTCCCTCTCTCTCTCTCTCTCTCTCTCTCTCTCTCTCTCTCTCTCTCTCTCTCTATTTATCTATCTATCTCTCTATCTCTCTCCCTCTCTCTATCTGTCTGTCTATCTATCTACCTAGCTCTATACGTATATGTGTGAATATATACTTTTATGCATGTATGTATGTGTGTATACAAATCCAGCAAATTAATACATACACACACACAAAGACATACATGTATGTATATGTATTTTATATATATATATATATATATATATAATCATCCACAGATACTTCTGATTTAAAAATAATTAAGCAGAAAATAATTCCTTTTTGACTGTTTATTTGGTGATTGTTGTTCTGTTGTTGCTAGGGGGGGGGGGGGTCGTGAGTGTGTGTGTGTGTGTGTAAATAGACGGTAGATTGATAATAAAACTCATAGGAATGAAACCATTATGAGATAAAACAGGAGTGTTTTCATAAGTGACTCGATCCACTTGAAACAGAAACCGAATTTCTTACTCCACAAGTCTCTTACTACAAATTGACTCATTATATACAGTTGTCCCAGGTTAATTATTCTGTCACCTCTTTCGAGGCTGTCTAGGGGCACAGCAAGCTACTGATGAGAAGCCATGACATTTTTTTTTTCTTTTTACACAGTTTTCGAGTCTGTTGCAGTGCGTGTGCATTCAAATTAATTACTCTTTTACTTGTTTCAGTCATTTGACTGCGGCCATGCTGGGGCACCGCCTTTAGTCGAGCAAATCGATCCCAGGACTTATTCTTTGTAAGCCTAGTACTTATTCTATCGGTCACTTTTTGCCGAACCGCTAAGTTACGGGGATATAAACACACCACCATCGGTTGTCGAGCGAAGTTGGGGGGGACAAACACAGACACACAAACATATATACACACACACACACACACTCATATATATATATATATATATACGACGGGCTTCTTTCAGTTTCCGTCTACCAAATCCACTCACAAGGCTTTGGTCGGCCCAAGGCTATAGTAGAAGACACTTGCCCAAGGTGCCACGTAGTGGGACTGAACCCGGAACCATGTGGCTGGTAAGCAAGCTACTTACCACACAGCCACTCCTGCGCCTTAAAGGTTTTGACGTGGGTAAACATGGTGTTCGAGAGGAAGAGAAACAACTGTCAGATGGTATGTTATCAGCCCGTACCGATGGAGGATCAGATGTTATGGTAGTAGTGATGAAAAAATTCAATCGGGACGGGAATAACGCACCTGAGGGTTAGAAGTTTATTAGTGATTTGGTCAACAACATCAGATATCCGAATAGTTTCAGTTTATTTGCTGGTACAAAAGCATAACAATGATCGATATTGTTTTGCGACTGAACTATTCAATCTTGTATGTGTTTTTGTCAAGTGTAATACCATTTGAGTTATTATATAATATAACCCCCACACACAAACGAGGAACCAACGATGGAGCTTCTATACCAATGTATCCCAAATTGGGTTCTAAGGAACCCCCAGGATTTCCCAAACAAATCCTGGGATTTGGTGAGACAAGGTGTCGACATTCTTTCGATTTTTAAGGTGGGATCTTTCTGAATTGATGGGCAACACTTTTCATTTATGTTTTATGTAGTGTTTTTGGTACCGAAACACTTTCAAACTTCGTACACTTGTATATTTTGTGTTATAGAACAGTTAAAAAAATTTGTATTCGAAGTTATTTCATGTAAAAAATTGTCGTATTTCGGTAAAGAAAACAAGTGGTGCCCGTCAATTCAGAAAGATCCTTGATTTGATTAAATTTAAAGTGTCGAGGTTTGTCTGTAAAATATTGGTAAAGGTTCCGCGATTTTAAGGAAAATCATGTAAAGGTTCCGAAACAAAAACAAAAAAAATGGAAAGTCACTTGACCAGCTAAAAACAGCAGCTATCCCTCATATCGACATTTCTTTTTTACAGAAAAGAGGAGTCATGAGATACCATTAAAATGACAAGATCGATAATGATTTGAGGACTTTTGATCATATATACCTGCTCAATCAGAGCTCACCTGTGGTTAAAAATTCGCTTGCAATACAAACAAGATAAAAAAAACAAACAAACGGAATCCAAGGAGATTTGAGATTATCTGTGTCAACAAAGATTGTATTTATTTTTAAAAGTATATGATTACTTAAGTTGCTATGATGTGATGAGTAATTCGGAAATTTCTCCTCACACCGTATACCATAACAATTGAAATAATTTTAGTTTTATACCAATATCGCCCTCTCCCCCTCCATATTCCGATGTTTTACTCCCACATCCACCCTTTTATTTCTCTTCTTTTCTCTCTTTTTCCCGTTTCTTTTTATTTAAATGTTATAAAATATCATTACTTGCAGACGAAGTTTTGCCGCCAATAATGAAATAAAATATTGGTCACTTAAGGCTGCTTTATATCTATTACATTACCAAAATTGTATAACAATGTCTGGACTTTCCCTTTTAGAGTCGCAGAAATACTTCACATCAATTGATGACCGTCTTTGAAATTAAGAAAAATCTCCATTAAGACAGCGAGTTGGCAGAATCGTAAGCTTGTCGGACAAAACGTTTAGCGGCTTTTCTTCCGGCTCTTTACATTCTAAATTCAAATTCTGCTGAGGTCGATTTTGCCTTTCATCCCTTATAAGTCGATAAAATAAGTACCCTTTTTAAGTTGATTACATCAACTGGGGCTGATGTAATCAACTTACCCCCTCCCTAAAAATTTTCAGGTATTGTGCCAAGAATATAAAGGTTTCTAAAACTGTGTACCATTGTGTTGATTGTCGAATTCTCACTCAACACACTAAAATCCTTGTTTCATAGTTGGCGCTATTTCTTCTCTCGACATTTTCTTCTTCCTCGACTACTACAACGGTTTCTGTTTATTTAAACTACCAAGCTTGCATAGCAACTCAGCCTAAACCGATCTAATCCACTTATAATCAGCACTGCTCTCTCTCTCTCTCTCTCTTAAATACATGCAGTGTGTGCTTTTCCAATCCTTGCTCCAGAACATCCACTTTGTTTAGGCTTTTTTTTTTCGTGCAAACACTGCATAAGTTGTTTGTGCACAAATGTGTGTGTGTAAGTATTATTTGTTTGTATATGTATATACTTCGCCGAAAACGGTATATCGGTATATTACTGAATATAGCATATAACTGGCCAGTCTGTTACCGTCGGTTTCATGCCATTTGGCAATATTATGCAATAGTCGATGCGAAACCCACGGTAACATTCAGACCAACTATATGCCAGAACCAGCAATAATATTGTTCAATGATATAAAAACAAAACTGCTCCTCTTCATATATTGAACGTGCTTTTTTTTTCTGAGTTATGGACAACTGATTATATATATATATATATATATATATATATATATATATAAAACCGAATTTACTCACGTATAAGACACACCCCAGTCAATTTCGGTTAAAAATCAAGAAAATCAAGTCTAAAATAGTACAATTAATACACGAATAAATACGGTGTATATATATATATATATATATATATATATATATATATATATATATATATATATATATATATATATATATATAATCGGAGTAATAGACTTATAGTGTGCTTTCCAAAGCTCCTTTCCAGGTATCGGCTAGCAAATGTTATCATACAGTAGGACTTCTCCTGATACTGGGTGTACATGTGAAAATCCGCAAATATCCATAGAGAAAACCAAAAGAATTTTGATACGAGAACCATCTTCTCGTATTAAAATTTATATAGGTGTAGGCCTAGCTGTGTGGTAAGACGTTTGCTTCCTAACCACATGGTTCCGGGTTCGATCCGTGACACCTTGAGCAAGTGCCTTCTACTATTGCCTCAGCCTCGGGTCAATGAAAGCCTTGTGAGTGGATTTGACAGACGCAAACTGAAAGAAGCCTGTCGCGTGTGTGCGTGCGTATCTTTGTGTCTGTCTCGCACCACCGCTTGACTCACTAGCGTAGATAGGGGGTGACAGTCCACCCCCGGACGGCACTTTTGGGTCTGCAGTAGACAATATGGATCCTGTTCAAAACGGGGGCACCAGTATTTTCTTAACGAAACACTTTGAAACTTGGGACACTGGTAGAATGTGTCATATAAAACATCTTTTTCTCTTAGTCTTCTTAACAAAAAAAACGTACATCGCAAGTTATTTCATGTTAAAGTTGTCGTATTTCTGTAATTTCAACCAATGACTGACGTCCATTCAGCCGTAAAAATTAGGTGCTGACTACGTAAACAAACGATTCTGGCGGTGATAAAATGATTATTTCCTTGTCAAAAAATGGCTGAAGCATATTGGCAGTAGTTAATAAACCTTTCTATTATAGGCACAAGGCCTGGTTTTTGAGGGAAGGAGCAAGTCGGTTAGGGTTAGGGAAAACGAACACACGTGTGTTGCCTCTCTGCAAAATGTCAGAAGTAATGGAGATTAAATACGCTTTACACCGCTTAAATTGCCAAAGGAGTAAGTATAAACAGCTGAATACTTGTCAGTGATTGGTTGAAATTATCGAAATAAGACAATTTTTTACATGAAATAAATTCGAATACAAAATTTTTTTTCTGTTCTATAACACAAAATAGATAAGTATACGAAGTTTGAAAGTGTT
>NC_142939.1:17318215-17378215 GCF_046866305.1 Octopus bimaculoides | reverse complement strand
ATACGACACTATTTTTAAATACTCTTGTCCAACCTGCTACTCTTCCAGTATGTACCAAGCAACATTTGCATACATAATTAATACCTGTAAACTAAGCTACAGGTGTATTAATTCTCAAGACAGCAGTCCGGAAAATCTTTGATGTTTTCGGCGAACCGCACTTTTAGCGCCATTTACGAAACTTGTATGTAGAAACAGCATAACGGTTCAGTACTCTAGGCACAAGGCCCGAAATTTTGGGGGTGGGCCAGTCAGTTACATCGACCCTAGTACGCAACTGGTATTTGATTTATCGACCCCAAAATGATGAAAGGTAAAGTCGACCTCGGCGGAATTTGAACTCAGAACGTTAAGACAGACGAAATACCACTAAGCATTTCGCCCGGCGTACTAACGTTTCTTATTTCTTTATTGCCCACAAGGGGCTAGACATAGAGGGGACAAACAAGGACAGACAAAGGGATTAAGTCGATTACATCGACCCAGTGTGTAACTGGTATTTAATTTATCGACCCCAAAAGGATGAAAGGCAAAGTCGACCACGGCGGAATTTGAACTCAGAACGTAACGGCAGACGAAATACTGCTAAGCATTACGCCCGCCACCTTTCAGTACTCATATCACCAAAGACTTTCGTCTTGACTCGTAAAATAAAAGGAAGTAAAGTTCTGATGTTTCGAATTGGGCATTTTTTTCTAAGAAATGACGGATGTTTTTGATGTGCAAAAAAATATATAGCTCTGTCACTAATCGCCATGCAATGATTTGAATAAGCATGCCATGTCCACCATCACGTGTCAATAAAGTATCAAAAAACGGATCTTTTTCACTTTCATCGGCAGATCAAGAAATTAATTTTTTGTAACTAAACACTTTCAAATATCGGACACTGGTACAATGTTGAAGTAGTTGTATGCTGTCAACTTAATGTGACAGTCCCATGAAGGGAATAATACTACTGTTGTTTAGACCTAGGAAGCTGCACCGCTTCCTGTCGGCCTTGACACATTTCCTGTGTCCTTATGTTTACAAGGGGGAGACAAGCACCTCCACTCAGCTAAGCCTGCATCCAGAGACATGTTTCTGATTTTTTGCTCGTCATCAGCCTGGAGTAGCATGACCTGCTAGTCGAAGAAGCCTGTCAAGCTCTTGTAAACATATAATAATTCTAGTGAAATACATTCCCTGATTTCAAATTTAGAAATAGTACATTTCTAAATCTCTCAGAGATTTATGCAGTAGTGATACATTGAAGTAGTTGTATGCTGGGTTTTAGGGTTAGAGTTTTAGGGTTAGGGTTTTAGGGTTGGGGTTTTAGGGTTAGGGTTACGGAAAAAGTGAAAAATGAAGAAGTTGGAGGGGGAGGGGTAAGGGGTCCAAAGAATTTCAAAATTCTGATTTTTGGCAATTTTCTGGAATCTCCGTATCCAAAATGTTGATCTTAGTGGCATTTGAACTCAAAGTGTAAGAGCTGGAATAAATAACTCAGAGCATACCATCCAACACTCTAAGCAATTCTGGCAACGTGTCTCCTAAAACAAAACTGAATTCGGAAGCCAGTTGTCATATAATCGATTAAACAAATTACTGATAACAGATACTATTAATAGAATTATGTTTTCTCTTATTCAGCGATATTTTTTTTTAATAGTTTATGTTTTCCTGTTAAATATTTTGGTTGATGCTCTTTTTAACCAGCACTGTCTTTATATATGTAAACAGACAAAGCCTTTTTTTGGTTATTATATTTGACTTAATCTATTGATAGGTAATTGTGCTGTTAATGATTTAATGTATTATTAAAGCGTTAAAAGGAGACTAATCTGGAGATAATATTCCCTGTAGTTAAGGGCAATTAGTCTTGTACATTATGACATAGTGTGAAGACGAAGTAAACAAAAATTATGAATTTTTTTAGTATGTGTGTGCGTAACACAACCATGATTATGGCATAAACATAGCTGTGTGGTTAAGAAGTTTGCTTTGTGACTAAATGGCTACAGGCTGGATTCTTCAGCTTGGCACCTTGGCTAAGGGTTGTCTTGAGCATAGTGTAGCTAGAAGGTGGTGGGGCATGGGGGCAGTCTATCCTGGGCAGCACTTTTGGGTCTGTTGTATAAGCCTGTATAGGGGACTGAGGGTAGAAAATTCAAGGGTTACTCTGAGTGGCACACACTCTGGCTATGCCAGTAGCCTCAGGTCAACCAAAGCATTTTGAGTGAAGTTTGGTTGACTAAAATTGAATGTAAGCTCATCAGATGAGCCATTTTTGTCCTTGAATGGTAGACTAAATCTTCACCCAGTTTAATATCACCATTGCAGCCAAATTCTTGGTGCCTTTAGTAAAGCTCATTCTGCTTCAAGTATTTGGGCCAGTCGCCAGTCTGATAATACCTTTCTACCTCTGACAAAACAACAAAATAGTGCTAATAGAGTTTCACACTTCCTCTAAATCTAAACAGATTATCTTTTTGAAATGTTTTTGTTTTTCACCAAAATATTTCTGCATGTTTTACCCTTTGGACTCAACTGGATAACAACAGGGTAGCACCATGTTAAAGAAGATACGAACTTTAAACTGAAGGTACAGGTGTGAGTATATGATTCAGAAGCTTGCTTCCCAACCATGTGGTCTCGAGTTCCATCCCACTTGTGTGGCATCTTGGGTAAAGACCAAAGCCTCGTGAATGAGTTTGGTAGAGGGGAAACTGAAAGAACACCCATAAGAACCATGTCAATGCAGACAGTGGAGCTTGGTGCAGTCTCCTGGTTCACCAGTTTCTGTCAAACTCTTCGACCCATGGAAAGCATGAAAAGCAGATGACAAATGGCAGTAGTTGTGGTGATGATGATGATGGTGGTAGTTGTTTTGTTGTTTCTAAAAATTGAAATAAGTTCATAAAAACAAAACACCCAATGAAGTAGAAATACTTTTATGCAAACATAGTTTCACAGCAACACAAGCACTTTCAGACATTGGACCCAATCATAATGAGCAGGTACATAACAAAACAAATGCTTTCAGATGATTAGCTGAAACATAGCAACACAATTTCTTTCTGGATTGGAACCCAGCGATGATAATAAAAATAAATTGGTAATTATGATTATTAGCTAGTAGATTGAGTTTATACTATCACAGCCACCATTCTAGCTCCAAATATATTCAAACACTGACCCCCCTAGTTCTCAACTGGTACTGTTTCTTATTTCTTTATTGCCCAAAGGGGCTAAACATAGAGGAGAAGGTGGAGCAAGGAAGGGATAAAAATAAGGATGATGAGGGTGGTGGGAGCTAGGAGACCCAGGAGTGTGAGTGGTTGGAGGTTGCAAAAGTGTATGGGAGAGTGAGAGATGGGGAAAGGATGAGGAGTGAATATAATGAGAGAGGAACAAGCATTGAATTGATGATAAGTGGGGAAGAGTAGGTGACAACTGTAGAGATTGGGTAAAGTTGAAGGATGGATGTAATGAGTGGCAGGCAGAAGGAGTGGAGTGAAGAGTAACAGAGTAGCTTGTAAGAGTGGGGGTGAGTCAGGCAGGCTCCACCCACATTTAGTAATAGGCACTTCTTTTGTTGTTGTTCACTCCGTCACTTACGACATCGAGGGTTCCAGATGATCCGATCAACGGAACAGCCTGCTTGTGAAATTAACGTGCAAGTGGCTGAGCACTCCACAGACACGTGTACCCTTAACGTAGTTCTCGGGGATATTCAGCATGACACAGCTGACCCTTTGAATTACAGGCACCACAGAAACAGGAAGTAAGAGCGAGAGAAAGTTGTGGTGGAAGAGTACAGTAGGGTTCGCCACCATCCCTGCCGGAGCCTCGTGGAGCTTTAGGTGTTTTCACTCAATAAACACTCACAATGCCTGGTCTGGGAATCGAAATCGCGATCCTACGACCGCACATCCGCTGCCTGAACCACTGGGCCATTGCACCTCCACTAAGCACTTCTTTATACAGTCATCTTCATCCATACATGTGTGTGTGTATGTGTGTGCATATATGTTCCACTCAGCTGAGGGTTCTTGTCTTACAAGTTACTTGTTGACCTCACTAGTGCCAGTGCCATGCAAAGTGCTCTTAGAATAATCTGTGAAGCGGTTGGCATTAAGAAGAGGATCCAGCTGTAGAAACCATGTCAAGAGTAGACATCGGTCCTCAGCTCAGTCCTGTGGCTAGTTGGGGCCAACAATTAAAGCAACACATACTAGTATGGAAAACAAACATTTAATGATGATTATATATATATATATTGCTCTTTACTCTTTTACTTGTTTCAGTCATTTGACTGTGGCCATGCTGGAGCACCGCATTTAGTCGAGCAAATCAACCCCGGGACTTATTCTTTGTAAGCCCAGTACTTATTCTATCGGTCTCTTTTGCCGAACTGCTAAGTTACGGGGCCATTAACACACCAGCATCGGTTGTCACGCAATGCTAGGGGAACAAACACAGACACACAAACACACATATATATATACGACAGGCTTCTTTCAGTTTCCGTCTACCAAATCCACTCACAAGGCGTTGGCCGGTCCGAGGCTATAGTAGAAGACACTTGCCCAAGGTGCCACGCAGTAGAACTGAACCCGGAACCATGTAGTTGGTATGCAAGCTACTTACCACACAGCCATTCCTGCGCCTACATATCTATATATATACACATATATAAGGTTAAAACTTACTTGCAAAGATGATGCGTGCATTTGATCATGTAATAATACAAATAATATATGAGTCTATGCATATATGCGTACATGTATGTACATACCTACATCTACATGTATATATAGATGCATATCTGTGTATAGGACGTTGCAAAAAACGTGGACAAAATGATAAACAGAGCAACGAAAACACACAGGTCACATAGAGAACATTTCCTTCGTCAGCTGCAACCATTTTAAAACTAAGCGTTTCGAAGAGTTAGGGCAGCAGTTTTGGGGGAAGGGATAAGTCATTTACACTGAACTCCAATGCTCAACTGGTAGTTAATTTATCGACCCTGAAAGGATGTTGACCTCGGCGAAATTTGAACTCAGAACGTAGCAACGGGCAAAATACTTCTAAGCATTTCGTCCAGTCTGCTAACAGTTCTGCCAGTTCGCTGCCTTACCTTCAATAATAATAATAGTAGTAGTAGTAGTAGTCTGCTTGTTTCTACTTCCCTTCATACAATTTTTTTTTTTTTTTAGTGTTATGCTTTAAACAACCTTAACTATGAAATTTTGTTTCAAACTTTCCAGTGTTTCTATAACAATTTGCAAGGCCTGTTGTAATCTTTTACATTTAATAAATTTTCTTATCTTTGTTTAAAAGCATACATTTATAATATTTCTTCCACATCATATCATTATGTTGATTATTTTTATAACATTATAAATAGCAAAATGAGGTTACTGAAAATTAGAATACATACCAAAGCATAACCCAATGTCATTTTATTTATTTATTTTTTCCTTTATCTCAAACCCTTGTCAACCCCACCCCACTTCCTCCACTAACATCGCTTCATGATTCCCACAGTCTTGCTACCTTGCTACACACAGATAAGGGAAACAATTGGGGAGGTGGGGGTCAATACGAAGTTATTTCCCTTTGAGGCAAATTTCAATGGAACTAGTACCATTTTATCTTTTACTTGTTTGTCAGTCTGTGGCAGCTGCTTGAAGAATATTTTGTCGATTGTATAGCTCCCAGTATCTTTTTTTTTTTAAAGCCTGGTGCTGGTTCTATTGGTCTGTTTGTCGAATCGCTAAGTTACGGGGGGTACATAAACACTAACACAAGTTGTCAAGTGGTGACACGTTTGTGTGTGTGTGTGTGTAAAGGCACATGGCTCAGTGGTTCGAGTACGAGGCTCATAATCATGAGGTAGTGAGTTCAATTCCCGGACCAGTCTGTGTGTTGTGTTCTTGAGCAAGACACTTTATTTCACGTTGCTCTAGTTCACTCAGCTGTAGAAATGAGTTGTGATGTCACTGGTGCCAAGCTGTATTGGCCCCTTTGCCTTTCCCTTGGATGACATCAGTGGCGTGGTTAGTGGAGGCACTCAGCCTTGTGGAAGGAACCTGTGAAAAAAGAAGACCAAGGAAGAAGCGGTGAAGTTTGCTCTGGGATGCTGAACCTTAAACCTTTAGCATTTAAACCAGTCCTGTATGGTCAAAATATTCTGTTTTATTCAAATTACGACAAACGTAAATAAACAAACAAAGTTTGCTTTTAGAAGCGTTGAGATGTCTTTAGAAAGTTGAAGAAGTGATTTTTTTTTTTAAATTCTCAATCGCAGAATAATGCTAATAATATGGCCTGAACAGGATAAACTACCCCTATTTTGCAGACATCTCAACGCTTCTAAAAGCAAACTTTGTTTGTTTATTTACGTTTGTCGTAATTTGAATTTAACATATGAGAGCGTCCCATAAAGCAAGATTTATATATCTTAATTTGCAGAGGAATTTGTAGTTTAGCTTAATCGGTCAAAGCATCGTGACATGTAATCACAGGGATGTGCATTCTGTTTTATGTTCAAACTGGCTAGATCTGGTCTCTCACACCAACCCTAAGATATCGTTCTAAAAATTAATAGTTACCTTATCAAAGCTACAAGATAATGCATCATTAATTCAAAACAATGTGAATGCTAAAGTATTATACAGTTGAAAGATATTTCTGGTGCCAAAAAATTTGAGGGGATTGGAAAACAGTTTAGACCAATGAATATTAACTGAGATCCATATGGCCCATTGGGGTCTCTATAAGATTTTGTTGTTGAAATTTATTTGCATAGAAAAAGGTCAGTTGCGAAAAATTATTGTTGTTGTGTAGTTCCATGTCAGACCTATGATTAAGTACCAGACATGATTATTATTATTATTTTTTTTTGTTTGCATGGTGTATCAAGGAATACATTATCCACTGTGTCCTCCCCTTTTGATTTTTTTAAATGGCAGAATATGATATGAAGGAGATTTGGTCTGGTTACTATTTCTAGTAGGGCAAATGTCCACATTGAGGCTTGTCCAAATGTAGCATTCACAGGAGCAAAGACCAGGGTAAGAGTAATCAAAAAGATACAGAAATGGGGATGGAGATTGTGATGATGATGATGGTGATCATCATCATCATCATTTTAATGTTCATTTTTCAAAGCTTACCTGGATGGATGAAGTTTACAGAGGCAGATATTTGTAAGGCTGGAGATGCCATTCCTGTAACAAGCCTTCAACTGTTTCCAAGTAAAGTAATATATTCACTTCTCTACTGATTACAAAGAGGAGAACAAGATGGGGAGGGATAGAAGACAAAAATAAATTCTCAAAGTCCTATAGTTTTTAGGTGTCAATCATTTTTAAAGTTTTATTACATTTATGACGAAGAGGATGTTCATATGTGTGTGCTTATATATATATATATAAATATAATACATACACACATTTTGTGACTTTGTGATTCAGCAATGCTACCAATAGTTTCATGCAGAAAATTTCACAATTATTAATGTGTTCCACTTAAAAATGTTGGTAACTGGCCTCCATTGGTAGCACTGTTATTCTGCAAGTAAAGTTCATATTTATCCACCAAATGCAGCATTGAGTACTCACTGTCACTGTTTGCCACTATTGTGTGTGTGTGTGTGTGTGTTTGAATAAAAGAATAGAACTAGCTTTTCTGATAATTTTTTCCACTTTAATAAATTAGATGCTTATAAATTATTTGGTGTTACAAACACCCAACAACTTATAAACATCTAAATATTAAAGTGGAAAAATTATCAGAAAAACCATTTCTATTCTTTTTTTCAAATATATAATACTGTGCTAAGGACATTCTATTTGTAATTCCATTACATATATGTGTGTGTGTACATATATATATTACACACTTATCCCCTCATCATTGTACATTTGTTTACCATGTATATACATACATATATATATATATAAAATCATTATCCAATATATACTTTTCCATGATGGCATGGGTTAGACAAAACTTACTGAGCTTTTTAATGTTTTTGTTGAACCCCCAACAATCATTTGTTTCCAAAGAAAGTACTATTTCTCCTTGAATAATAAACAGCTCAGTGACTGGACATATTTTCAGTTACATATAAACCAAGATAACATTACAAACATAGTGACATTTTTTTTTAGCAGTGTGCAAACATCAAGACAACAGGAAAATACAAACCCCACCAACCCAAATATATGTGCCAGGCTTCATACTGCTTCTGTCTACAAATTCCACTCACAAAGCTTTGGTTAGCTCAAAGTTATAGCAGAAAACATCTGATCAGTATTGTATAATCGGAGCAAATCCAAAAATCATATGATTGCTCATATGTTGTTGATTATCCGTTATACAGCACCTCTCCTTGCATAAAATATCATATGAAGACGGTTCACCGAAACAATTTTGTAACACCTATTGCAAGAAGTGCCCATCGTTGCCAGATTTGAACCAAAAAGTGTCAGTTCCTGGCAGGACTGAAAAGTAATGGCATTACTCAAAACTGAGTTGCAGCCATCATGTGTGTGTGTGTGTGTGTGTGTGTGTGTGTGTGTATTAATCTTTTACTTGTTTCAGTAATTGGATTGATGCCCCATGCTGGAGCATCACTTTGGAGGGTTTTTAGCCAAATGAATTCACCCCAGTAGTTTTTTTTTTCTTTTTAAGGTCTTGTACTTATTCTTCTGATCTCATATACTGACCTGTTAAGACATGAGGACATAAACAAACCAGCACTGGTTGTCAAGCAGTGGTGAAGGACAGACACACAACAGGCCTCTTTTAGTTTCCGTTTACCAAACCCACTCACAATGCATGTATATACATTTATTTTATCTTTGTTCAATTTTACTTAGAAAGCTACATGAGTGTATAAACTTATGCATGTATGTGTATGTGTATATATATATATATATATATATATATATATACATACACAGCTTTGTATATTTAGGATCATTATAAACTACTTATGTACTTTAATTTTGAATAACTCTAGAATTAATCAGTGAAGAGGCTCAATAGAAGAACTGATATTACATATATAAATAGATTTCTTCCTAATATTGTCAATTTTAAACATATTCACCATCACTATGACTCAAGAAACCAAAATGTAACTTGGGGTACTTTCTGGAATTCTCTACGTTTCATTATATACCACAGCATGCTCATTTTATTTTTACTAATTGAACGATTAGTCAAAAACTGATTAGCATATTACACCAGCAAAAGATAAGCAAAAACTGATTAGCATATGATTAGCATATTACATCAACAAAAGTATAATTTGTGCAATGAGGGTTAAGTTTACATATAATGTCTACATAAAATAAAGTTCAAGTAATTATTATAAATGTATTGATTGATGACAATATAATCAATGCAATAAATTTCTAAATGATCTTCATAGATTAATAGTCATGTGTTGAACATAAGTTATAAAAACTTAATAACACAATGACTTTATAATGCCTCCCAATGCATATATATGAGTGTGTGTGTATGCATATGTATATAAATATATATACATATAAATAAATATAAATATAAATATATAAATATATATATATATACATAAATATATATATAAATATAAATATATATATATATACATAAATATATATATAAATATAAATATATAAATAAATATAAATAAATATAAATATATATATATAAATATAAATATATATAATATATATATAAATATAAATATATATAATATATATATAAATATATATATAATAATAATAATAATAATAATAATAATAATAATAATAATAATAATAATAATAATAATAGGGTTAAAAATCCAAACTTACAGGTAAAAACTCAATTAAATTCAATTTATCAAAAATTTAAAATAAATTAAGTTTCGCAGTATATAATTTACAGAAAAGAACCATAGTTCATGAACTCATCCATGAAAATCCACAGTCACATATAGAAGAATTTAAATGAGTAAATACACTAAAAAAGAACTATAATAAAATACATGTATTTTATTATAGTTCTTTTTTAGTGTATTTACTTATTAAATTTTTCTATATGTGACTGGATTTTCATGGATGAGTTCATGAACTTTGGTTCTTTTCTCTAAATTATATATATATATATATATATATATATATATATATATATATATATATATATATGTGTGTGTGTGTGTGTGTGTGTGTATATATATCTCCAGTGAGTTAACATGGGATTCCTTGACGACAGTTGTAAACTTCATTTGATTAAAGTATCTTTGGCCTGACAAGTAGGTAGCAGATTACCCCTCGTTTGGGTAATTACTACTTCCAAGGTTCTGCTAGACATGAATCAGATGTAGCCTGGATTTTATCTGCTCCATCCCGCCAATTCTAAATTTTTATTCGCAGTTGCTAACCATGAACTATAAAATAACTTTTTCCAGCTAATCAAACTTCGATATGGGAAAAAAATTAACCAACCCTCTATGCTAGTAAACCACTATTGTTCCTGAAAGTTGTTTTTTATACCTTCTACGGACTGCTTGAAGCTTACTAACTTCCTACACCTTGATCCTTGGCTCTTACCTTTATATATATATATATATATATATATATATATGTAATTAATAGTGACAGAAGAAGGATTAATACAAAAAGTAATATTTATTCCCACTTAAAAGTGGATGCTGTGTTAGAACACAAAACACTTATTTACGAGAAAACCTCTCACATGGACTTGTGATGCATATAAGCACTCGTGTCTATATCGCTAGTGGGAGATTAGTACAAGGAAGGCTGAAATCACATGATCAGGTAGTTCTGGCAGCGGTAGCGGACAATTATCTCCTGCTAGCGATACAAGCACAAGGGCTTATATGCACCACAAGTCCATACGAGAGATTCTCTCGTGGTAACTAATGCAGTATTTTGTGTTCTAACACAACACATCCACTTTTAAGCAAGGATAAATATCACTTGAATTATATACATACATATATATAAAGACACACACACACACACACACACACACACACACACATACACACAAAAACATGCATGTGCACACAGACAAATAAACATACAAGCACAAAATCTTTTTATTTTACATGAAAATGTATGTGAATGCTAGAGAGAGAGAGAATAAGACATGACATTTCATGTACAGAAACCAAGCCAAAAGTGAAACTCCAGAGTGTGATGCAAGTCATTTGCACATCTAAATGAGCACAGCACCCAAAAATATGTTGACTCAAACCGTGGTGGCCTGTCCAAACCATGCCAGCATAGAAAATGGACATAAAATGATAATAGTTATACATATGTATGTATGTATGTGTGTGTGTATGTATGTAATACATACATTTATATAGATGCATATAAATAGAAAAGCAGAAATAATGAGTATGAAAAAGGCAGAACACAGAGAGACTGTCAAAACTGTTGACAATGAGGAATGTTACAAAAATATGACAATGAAGTAGTAATAATAATAATAATAATAATCCTTTCTACATGAGGCACAAGGCTTGAAATTTGGGGGAGGGGCCTCGTTGATTACATCGACCTCAGTGTTTCAGTGGCACTTAATTTATCGACCCCCAAAAGGATGAAAGGTAAAGTCGACCTCAGCAGAATTTGAACTCAGAACTAGCAACAGGCGAAATACCGCTAAGCATTTTGTCCAGCGTGCTAACGATTCTGCCAGCTCACCGCCTTAGAAATGATAATAATAATAATGATGATGATTTCAAATTTTGGCACAGGGGCCTGTCTTTAAAAGGAGGGGGGGAAGTCGATTACATCAAACCCTGCCAGTGTTCAACTGGTACCTATTTTATCAACCCTGAAAGGATGAGAGGGGAAAGTTAACCTCAGCAGAATTTGAACTCAGAACATGAAGATGTAAAGACAGAAGAAATGCTGTAAAGCATTTTGTCCGGTGTGTTAATGATTCTGCTAGCTCACTGCCTTAGAAAAATAATGATAATAATAATAATAATAATAATTAACAACAGTAGTAATAATGACTTCAAATTTAGCCACAAGGGCAGCAGTTTTGGGAGAAGGGAGGAGTCGATTACATTGACCCCAGTGTTCAACTGGTACCTATTTTATCAACCCTGAAAGGATGAAAGGCAAGGTTGACCTCAGCGGAATTTGAACTCAGCGGAATTTGAACAGTTCTGCTAGTTCACCGCCATGGAAATAATAATAATAATTATTATTTCGATTCTAGGCACAAGGCCATGAAATATTTTGGGGAAGATGGGTGGGGGACTAGTCGATTGTACCGACCTCAGTGCATAACTGGTACTTATTTCATCAAGGGCAAAGTCAACCTCAGCGGAATTTGAACTCAGAACAAAGCAGCAGACAAAATACTCCATGGAGAATTTTGCCTGGTGTGCTAACAATTCTGCCAGTCTGCCACTGTAGGAATAATAATAATAATAATAATAATAATAATAATAATCTTTTCTAATGTAAGCACAAGGCCTCAAATTTGAAGGATGGAATTATGTTGGTTACATCGACCCCCAGTGCATAACTGGTACTTATTTCATCGACCTCGGCGGAATTTGAACTCAGAACATAGCGGCAGACGAAATACTATTAAGCATTTCGCCTGGTGTGCTAACAATTCTGCCAGCTCACCACCTTAACAATAATAATGGTTTCAGATTTTGGCACAAGGCCAGCAGGTTTGGGCAGGGGGGCTAAGTCAATTGCATCAACCTCCAGTGTTCAACTGGTACTTATTTTATCGTCCTCAAAAGGATGAAATAATAATAATAATAATAATAATAATGATGATGATGATGATGATGATAAAAATAATGTTATAAAAATTAATAGGGAATGATAAAAGTAAAAGAATAATTAAAAAACAAAAAAGATTATAGAAATTTTACAAAAATCAAAACAAACTCTTAATATCATGAATGAGAAGAGTTTCAAATGATTAACAGACTCTTGAAGTACCTTGTGGCAGCATAGAACATGATTCTGAGTATAATGATAGCATCCATCCATCCAGCCATCCATCCATCAACACACTAACAGAGAAATTCAGAGGGTGATCCAACATTATTCCACCATTATTGTTGACATATAACAAACATTTTGCAAACAGGACACCAACGAAGCTTAAACTCCACCTCCATTTCATGGTCCATTGCATTTTCTATTTCCTTTTTTTAATTTATATTTTATTGTTTTTATTTTATTTATTTTTGTTTTTTGCTCAGCAAAAAAATCAGTGGTGGTAATGAAGTATAAAGTAAGATTGCAGACAGAGAATATATATATATATATATATATATTTTTTTATATATATATATATGTGTGTGTGTGTGTGTGTGCGTGTGTGTGTGTGTGTGTGTGTGTGTGTGTGTGTGTGTATGTGTGTGTGTGTGTGTGTAATTTGTTTTTTTTATTTTTGATTATTTTTCTCTCTTTTTTTTTTTTTCGATGACCTTGTCTGTAGTTTGTTTTACAAAACCCCCGATAGGTTCTCGGCTCTGCTAACCCATTCTTGGAGAAGACATGTTATGGCGGAAAAAGCGCTGCTATTTCAGCCGACTTTCCGCAAATATTCTGGAGTCACAGATATGTAGTCAGAGACGTTGAATAAATTTGCAACATTCTTCTGTAAATATCTGCAAAGAGGAAGAAAAAATAGAAAACGTGAAACAGATCTGTTCAATTAGAACAAGGAAAAATATTGGTTTCAAATTTTGGCACAGTGCCAGCAATATCGGAGGAGGAGTAAGTTGACAACATTGACATCAGTACTCAAATGGTGCTTATTTTATCAATCCCAAAATGACGAAAGGCAAAGTCTTCATCATCAGAATTTGAAATCAGAATGTTAAACTGTTCTATGTATTAGAGATGAAGAAGGAGTGGCTGTGTGGTAAGTAGCTTGCTTACCAACCACATGGTTCTGGGTTCAGTCCCACAGCGCAGCACTTTGGACAAGTGTCTTCTACTATAGCCTCGGGCCGACCAAAGCCTTGTGAGTGGATTTGGTAGACGGAAACTGAAGGAAGCCTGTCGTATATATATATATATATATATATATATATATATATACATATATATATGTGTGTGTGTGTGTTTTTCCCCCCTCAACATCGTTTCACAACCGATGCTGGTGTGTTTACATCCCCGTAACTTAGCAGTTCGGCAAAAGAGCGATAGAATAAGTACTAGGCTTCCAAAGAATAAGTCCAGGGGTCGATTTGCTCGACTAAAGGCGGTGCTCCAGCATGGCCACAGTCAAATGACTGAAACAAGTAAAAGAATAAAAGAATACATCTCTTTTGTTAAACTAATCTGATGAGACATTTACAAAATACAAGCTGAACGAGTATATACACAAACTGTGTATATTTAACAAGATACATGATGTGTATAGATAAGGACAGCTACATAAAGAAGTGCCAAGCTCTAATTGTGGTGGGTACCTGTGGAAGGGGTCGATCCAGGAAGATGTGGGATGAAATGGTGAGAAAGGATCTTTGGATGCTGGGTCTCACTGAGGAAATAACAAAGGACTAGGAGATGTGGCCATTTGCTGTATTTGATAAGACATGTTAAGCTAAGTAAAATCGCTGTCTTCCACACATACAGGCTTGGCCTTTCAGATGCTGGTGCCACTTAAAAAGCATCCATGCCGGTGCTGTGTTAACGCATCTGTGCCAGTGGCATATAAAAAGTACCAAGCACAGCACACTCTGTTAAGTGGTCGGTGTTAAGAAGGGTATCCAGCCATAGAAACCATGCCTCAAGAGACAGCTGGAGTCTGGACAGCTCCCGGATCTATTTTAAAACGGGGGCCAGAGTGACTAGAATAACTACAATGTTGAAACAGAGTCTCAAAAACAGTAGGATTCCTGAATAAATGCTTTGGATCTATTTTAAAATGGGGGCCACATTTTTCATTAATGTTTTACGTAGTGTTTTTGGTACGGAAAGACTTTCAAACTTCGTATACTTATCTATTTTGTGTTATAGAACAGAAAAATATTTTTGTATTCGAATTTATTTCATGTAAAAAAATTGTCTTATTTCGATAATTTCAACCGATCACTGACAAGTATTCAGTTGTTTACATTTACTCCTTTGGCTGATTAAGCGATGTAAAGCGTATTTAATCTCCATACCTTCGTTTTATTTGCTTTTTTCATTTTAAATTTGCTTTAACCCTAACCCTAAGGTTAGGGTTAGGGTTAATTGTTTCAGAATCGTTTGTTTATGTAGTCGGCACTTAATGTATATCGGCTGAATGGACGTCAGTGATTGGTTGAAATTACAGAAATACGACAACTTTAACATGGAATAACTTATGGATTTCTTTTTTTTTAAGAAGACTAAGAGAAAAAGATGTTTTATATGACACATTCTATCAGTGTTCCAAGTTTCAAAGTGTTTCGTTAATGAAAAATGTGGCCCCCATTTTAAAAAAGATCCCAGCTCCCTGCTAGCCAGTTCCATGTCAAACCGTCCAACCCATGCCGGCATGGAAAGCCACATACTACAATTATGTACAAAGAAATAGAATTAAAAACAAAACAAACCTGAGAAAATCATGAAGGTGGGTTAACAGCAACTGTATACTCTTTTCATCAAGTGAAGTGTAGGCAAGCATCCCTCCAATCTTGACTAAAAATAGAGGAAAAAAGGAAAAATAAATCAAATTTAACAGTAAACATAACATTATGCAAAAGGTTTACAATACAAATGTCTATATATACACACACACACACACGCCGGTGTTTTAATGGTGGCAGCTGATGAAGGAGATGTTTCTATGTGGCTTGCTTGTTTGTTGTACCTTGTTTATCATTTTGTCCATGTTCTTTTGCCACGTCATGTACCCAGTTATGTATCTATGTGTACATGTGGATGAAGGTATATACACACATGTACATATATATGCATATACTCATATATTGTTTATATATATATATATATATATATATATATATATATATATATATATATATATATATAGTATATATAACTATTTTATTTGAGGTATGACTTTTTATATACACTTAGAATACATTTTTACCTTTCCCAACCCACTGATAGTAGTCCTACATTTTCTCGAAGTTATTCTGAGTCTTTTTCGAAAACCTTAGCTTTATATCTCTTAATTTAGTCCTGTTTTTCTAACTCTACCTCCCCCCCTTCCCCCCTTCTTTCTGTTTGGATTTTGGCCATTAATATAAGTAATACCGTCCCACATTATTTTATATCTTATTTTAACTGGATATGTTTATCTTGTTCTAATTATTATTATTCCCTATAGTTTTGAACTTAGTAGTTCACTGCTTCATTGCATTATTCTATTTATACTGTAGAATAGATATATTTCTTTAATACCTTGACCTTAATTCCCTTACCTCAAATTTTTTCAAAATTCTTACCACTCCTTAGGGTATTGCCCTTCCATTTCCTTTTTTTTTTTTTCTTTTTTTCTTTCTCTCATGCTTGATTTACCCCTAACCTGCTGTCCACCACTACTTAACCTGCCTTCCTCTAAATTTGAAATTACTACTATCCCTTCAATTAGATTTTAAATTCTTGTTTGATTCACTTGTCTGTGAAACAGCAGCATAGTCGAGATGTGTTTTCTTCTCTTACTCTTGTTTTTTGCAAACATCTTCAAAATGACTTTCTAAAATGAAATTCCTTTATGCAGCTGAAGAGTACATTTTCATTGTATTTTCTGTAGTGTTATCACTACATGAATAAATGGAGCTTGTACGAAACGTACGTACTGCTATAACCTATTGAATTTTTGTTGCTTAACTTCAAAAATAAATATATATACATATATATATATATATATATATATATATATATATATATATATATATATATATATATAAATATATATATATATATATATATATATACTTTATTTAAAAGCAGCAGAAATATAACAAAAGCTGTTACGCAGAGTTTCATGTTCCCGTTTGTCGGACAGTTTTGTTACTCTACCTCTGGTATTTGAGTACTCTTTTTTCCACCTTGTTTCACATTTATGTGCTTACTCCGGTATAGTATATATATGTAGACATATACATTGCCATTCTGAACATAAACTATCACATCACTGAAATCTCAAAGCTACGAGATAATACAGGATTAATTCAAAACAATGTGGATAAATAAGCAATAATCCTTATGATAACAACCCAGCTGAAACCGCCTCTGGCTTTGTAGTACAAATGTCTTGTTTCCATAAGTTCTGAATTAAAATCTTCCACCAAACCTTAGTCACAATTTATGTTCCTACACTAGCTAAATGATAACTAAGTTATTTTACTAAATTCTTTGTTATATTCAAAATCAATTGAAAGAAACACAGAGTATCTCAAAATATGGTAACAAAAGGGTTAAATTAAAGTAGCCTGAATGTTAAGAAGTTAAAGAAAATAAAATCTCAAAATACAACAAGACTCCAATAATAGTAACAGCAACAATAAAAATGGCAATAATTACATCTACTTACCAAAAAGTCGTAAAAGATGAGTAGCACCATAAATAGAAGACATCGGAATATCGGGATGAGCTTCAAGAAGCTGGAATAAAATATATGTGTGCGTTAGAGGAAGGATATACAGTCAATTGAACTGACCCCAGTATGTAACTGGTACGTCACCAGAACAACCACTTTTAAAAGATATACATGGGTAATAAATATTTGAACACAGGACATAGAGGAACAAAACTAATTATGAAATTAATTTACTCTGAGGGTCTGATATTTCTAATTAGTTACTATGGTAACTTTATGAATGTTCAACACAGTAAAGTGAAACATCTGTATTAGCAATGCCTATGCATAGATAAGATCTAAGATATCCACAATAAAAGTAAGAAATGGTTTGCATAGCTCAGAAAACTTGCCTAAGGTACCACACAAGTATTTAAAATAATCATTTACAAGAATAGAACATATGATCTAGTCCTGATGCAAAAGGGGCTCCTTTTCCTATTTAATGTTTGAAAAATCACAGAATAAAACACCATTATGAATGAAACTTCAGTGGTAACTGTTAAAAATAATTAAAATTTTTAAAAAGAAAAAAAAGATGGAGTGAATACTCAAACAATTCTTAACAACATACTCATCTAAATAATTTAGAAGTACTGAAGGATGACCTCAACACATGGAATCCTTCAGACGAGATAACAAAGGACTGAGATACCTGATGTTTTGCTGTACTTAAGAAGACCTGTGGTCAACAGCAGAAGCATTAAGGCCACTCCCCCTGGTGAAAAGGACTGGCTGCAAGAGTCCTGTGCCTCAACCAAAGCTACCCCAGAAGAACGAATCTATCAACAGTTTGCAGCATTTATTTATAGGATAGCTTGGCTGAGGAGACACAATGATGTCGAAACAGTGGGTGTCTGAAAGTCCCCTTACTCTAATGAATTGAGTATGATGTGAACACACATTTGTCTGAAAGAAGTTCTTCTCAAATGACAAAATACAACAGCAATTAGCATATTTACATTTAAATCTGATGGATCATATTAAGAATATGGATGTCATCATTCTGATTCTCGCTGTTCACAGTGCACTTCGAAATATTTTGTCTAAAAAATTTCACATTGACTAAACCACATTTATCATGCAAGAAAAATGCCAATGTAAAACCACCCCAAATATATTCAAAGGAGAAAACTTACCTCAGTGTGTTGAGGACGTTCAAATTTATAAAGCAGTAATGTACCTATAGTTGTATTGAAGTATTCTCTAACTCCTTGGGTGACCAGTTTAACAGCATCTCTGAAAATAAAAAAACAATAAAAAAAAAAAGAAGGCTAAAGCTTATTTCTCCGTCAGGCAGGCAAACTAAAGCAAGCAAAGTGGAACCATAGAAGCTAAGGAAACAAATGGTAATGAGAATAATGCCGCCGACACCACCACCGCCATTTTTATATTTGTCTCTTTCCATACTGACATAGGTTGAGGAAGTCTTGTTGAGATTGTATTCTTCGGCCGGACGCCGTTCTTGGTGCTCATTCTTGTTTTGGAACAAGATACGTCATTTCATTTTAGATCATGGTAGATACTTGATGGAGGGTATTTGCTTGGTTGCACGACTGAACAGTTTCCAGGAGGTCAATGTCCTGAGCAAAACAGGGGTACCAGACTGGTGATGCAAATTCCAGGTGTGGCCACACTATAATCATATACAGGCTTAAAAAGATAGCTGGAGAGTGGTTGACAAAGGTCTTGCTAAGTGATGCCAAGACACCCTCAGCCTTCTTAACAATTTTAGAGATGTGCTTTATCCAGTCTGCAGCGAGAAATTTTCTCTATGACAAAATACAGTGAATGGCCTTTTTTTTACAGGTCTGAATATGCTGCAAGCATTTTTGAACTGATAACAAGTTTGTTGAGGACATACGCTGCTGAGGACATATGTAAGCTCGCAAGGAATGCTGTTGAGGACATACATACGTAAGCTCGCAAGGAATGAAGCCAGTATGCTCCGTTGGATGTGTAATGTCAATGTGAATACCCGTCAGAGTGTAAGTATCTTGCTAGAAAAGCTGAACATTAGAAGCATCAGTTGTGGTGTGCAAGAGAGACGATTGCGCTGGTATGGACATGTGGTGAGAATGGATGAGGATAGCTGCGTGAAAAAGTGCCACACCCTAACAGTTGAGGGAACCCGTGGAAGAGGTAGGCCCAGGAAGACCTGGGCTGAGGTGGTGAGGCAAGACCTTCATACATTGGGCCTCACCGAGGCGATGACTTCTGACCGAGACCTTTGGAATTGTGCTGTGCGTGAGAAGACCCGGTAAGCCAAGTAAGATCGTTGCCAGTGCCCCTGGACTGGCTCTTGTGCGGGTGGCACATGAGATGCACCATTTTGAGCGTGGCCGTTGCCAGTACCGCCTGACTGGCTCCCGTAGGATTTTCGAGTGAGATCGTTGCCAGTGCCCCTGGACTGGCTTGTGCGGGTGGCACATAAAAGACACCATTTCGAGCGTGGCCGTTTTCGTGCGGGTGACACGTAAAAGCACCGACTACACTCTCTGAGTGGTTGGCGTTAGGAAGGGCATCCAGCTGTAGAAACTCTGCCAAATTAGATTGGAGCCTGGTGTTGCCATCCGGTTTCACCAGTCCTCAGTCAAATCGTCCAACCCATGCTAGCATGGAAAGCGGACGTTAAACGATGATGATGATGATGATGATATATCACTGCTAAGTGCTTTCAAACTGCAGTTATATCAGAATACGTTTCATCTGTCTTCAACAAAAAGTATATCTTGAAGCAAAAGAGCATAAAACAATCAGTATTATGTACCTTGTCAAAGTACATATCATTGTGGCTTGTAATATGCTTGGAATACACACACACAAACACATATATATATATATCAATATGTATGTATTGATGTATGATGTATGTATGCATGAATGCATGCATATACGTATGTATGAGTCAAACGAAGGAAAAAAATCATTTCCTGCAAAGGGATGTAAAACATCCAATTTCATTTTTTAACAATTTTTGTTGTATTATAACGTAAATAAATTTTTAATTTGTCATTTGTATTTCTCTATTTCCTTTAATGAGCGTGGCCGTTGCCAGTATCGCCTGACTGGCCTTCGTGCCGGTGACACGTAAAAGCACCCACTACACTCTCGGAGTGGTTGGCGTTAGGAAGGGCATCCAGCTGTAGAAACTCTGCCAAATCAGATTGGAGCCTGGTGTAGCCATCTCGTTCACCAGTCCTCAGTCAAATCATTCAACCCATGCTAGCATGGAAAGCGGACATTAAACGATGATGATGATGATATATATTATGATAAATGTGACATTTATCATAATTTGAATTTCAGCCTTACAGTGTCCTGTATGATAGCTTTATAAGTTCAAAAATTGCAGATTAATTTGTCAGCAAGCGGTTTTGCTTAATTGGAAAAGCATTTGACCGGTAATCAAAGAGATGTGAGTTTGAGTCTCATGGTTGGTTGCTGACAAATATTCCACTTTATATGGATATTTTATCCTGTCTCTGTTGTTCTATCAGCGTTTCTGCATTTGAAAATAAATTATTACCTTATCTATATCTCAATATATATATATGTGCTAGTGATCATAAAATGCTAACTTACTTGTTATTAGACTTAGTAATTTTAAACTGGATATATTCTTCAAGAATAGTCTCAATATTATGTTGGGCTGGCAACTTCAACAGCTGGAAAATATGGAGAAATTTACAAAACATACAATTGGTAAAAACAGAGCTGATATATATATATATAAATACAATTTTTGTTTTTAAGTTACTATTTAATACTGATGTTTAACTTGCAAAGTAAATCTATATATATATATATATATATATATAAAATTGCTGGCTTTGTACCAAATTTGCAAAAAAAATTATCATTATTTTGGTTCGGCTCAGGTTTGGTTTTATTCCTGGTAGGAATTATGTGGATAGCGGGTTACTACCTGTAACCTTAAGTATCCACAAGTTTCCAGCAGTCTTTCAAATGCTTAGAACCCTCCTGATAATCCTTGCTCTCCCTAAGAGACAAACTTTCTGGAGGAGAATCCACCAGGCATTCTATTCCAATCTCCTTCAGCCATTTGTCTATATCTTGGCTCACTGTTCCAAACACACCAAGTATCATAGACACAACCTTTACTGTTCTCATGCTCCAAATTCTTCCTATTTCAAACTTTAAGGGATTGTATTATTATTATTATTATTATTATTTTATGTTTGACTTTTGCTTTGCATTTGTACAAGTTGGATTCCTAGTTTCACCCAGAGACCTCAAGAGACAAAAGTTAGAAGTTCATGTAGGTATTATGCCTAGGGTACCATATATTTGGATTTGTACATTGTGTTGTTCTAGAGAATGTTTAAGAAACCATAAGAAAATTATGTGTTTGTTTTAAAATTTGAGATCACATAGACAGTATTTTACGTAAGATATGGACAGTTCCCATGAGCACTATCTTTTGAACTTCAGCCATTTTGGGGTTTCCTGGTATCTGAGCTAGGTAGTAATCAGCCCGTTTCGCTGTCATTCCCAGGGCACCTATGACAATAGGTATTGTTTTAGTCTTATTATTATTATCATTATTATTATTGCTAACATCATCAACAAGAAAACCTACCTTCTTTTGTTTGGTCATCAAATCCCAATCATCAACCAACCACAATTTCAAATCATCTGGTACTTTCACATGCACCTCTATTTTCGTTTGAAATGCCTCCTCCTAACAAAATAAATAAATAAATAAATACGATGATGATTTATTTTATTTGCTACCAGGGCAAAAGATGAGGGCGACAATGTAAAGACAGACATAAAGTATAGGGATTTACATGTAATGAAATGATTCTATATATTTTCATTTTTTTCTTTTCACATCATTTAGCATCTGCTTTCCATACTGGCATGGGTTAGATGGTTTGACTGAAACTCATAAGCTAGAGAGCTGCACCAAGATCCAGTCTGATTTGGCATAAGTTTCTAAAGCCGGATATCCTTCCTAACACCAACCACTTTACAGATTTAATAAACATATATAAGAATACACAATATACAATAAAACAAGGGAAAGCATACATAACATACAATAAAAAAAATAAGTTTACTCTTTTACTTGTTTCAGTCATTTGACTGCAGCCATGCTGGAGCACCGCCTTTAGTCGAGCAAATCGACCCCGGGACCCATGCCAATGCCATGTAAGAAGCACCTGGGTCAGTACCACAAAAAAGCACTCAGACCAGTGCCACTTAAAAGCACCCATATTGGTGCCACATAAAAAGTACCCCCGTAAAAAGCACCCAGTACACTCTGTAAAGTGGGTTAGCAGCAAGAAGGGCATCCAGCTACAAAAACCATGCCAAAACAGACAACTGGAGCCAGGGCAGGTCTCCGGCTGGCCAGCTCCTGTCAAAGCATCCAACCCATGCCAGCATGGAAAATGGATGTTAAATGACAATGATGATTTGTATTTTTCATGCTGACATGAGTTGGGGGGGGGGGGGGGAGACATACTGGAGCAGCATTTAAGGGCTTCATGTCCTTCCTGAAACCAACTTTGACTTATTTTCAGTTAAGGATTTATTCAAGAACATCACACAACCAGTAGGACTTGAGAGTCTGCATCCAGTATTTTGGGCCCCGTTACCTACATGCAACAGGTCTGCTCCAGATGAGCTGACAGGGGCTATGCAACAATTACAGCAACAGCTGTTGCAGTTATTTACTACTACTACTGCTACTGCTGCTGCTATGACAACTACTACTATAACTACTGCTTATCCTCCTCCTCCTCCTCCTACTACTACTACTACTACTACTACTTACTACTACTACTACTACATCATGGAGAAAATAAAGTATGAAAGAAATGGAAATGGGTTGCCTTACCGATTCTACAGTAGGATCTGTCTTGGCTCGTTTACGTTTCGGTTCAGTGGGCGTGGATGTTGAAGATCCAGCAAGCGGTGATGAAGTGGGCAGTGAACCCACATTGCCAGAGTTACCTGCGTCACCTTGACCACCACTGGAATTTCCGCCCAGCAATGCTAAGAAATATATAAAAAGAATTCAAATTTAAAAGAAATCAAAAATAATACATATATATACACACACACACATATATACACACACACATACATACATACACACACATACATATACACACACATACATATATACACAAACATATATATATATATATATATATACACACACATACATACATATATATATACACGCACACATACATCATCGTCGTTTAACGTCCACTTTCCATGCTAGCATGGGTTGGACGATTTGACTGAGGACTGGTGAAACCAGATGGCTACACCAGGCTCCAATCTGATTTGGCAGAGTTTCTACAGCTGGATGCCCTTCTTAACGCCAACCACTCCGAGAATGCAATGGGTGCTTTTACGTGCCACCAGCACGAAGGCCAGTCAGGCGGTACTGGCAACAGCCACGCTCAAAATGGTGTATTTTATGTGCCACCTGCACAGGAGCCAGTCCAGGGGCACTGGCAACGATCTCACTCGAATGTTTTTACACGTGCCACCGGCACAAGTGCCAGGAAGGTGATGCTGGGCACAGGTACCATCACGATTTCGCTTTCGCTTGCCTCAGAGATAAATAGATGTGTGTGTGTGTGTGTGTGTGTGTGTATGTGTAGGATAGAAAAGAGATAAGTGTGGCAAGATTAAGAAGACAGAACAAGTAAAGACTTACCACTCTTATGCTTTGTCTTATCGCCTGGAAACAGCAAAGTCTTTTCTTTATCTTTCTTCGTTTTGGTTTTTTTGATACCTCTGCAAGAGATTTGAGAAAGGAAAAAAAATACAAAAAACACTGATACAACACAGAACATTCAGTAAATATAAACTGAATGATGTTGATGATGAAACTGATCTTTCAGGAGAAGAAAATAAATGCAACAAACTAGCATAAGCATGTGTAAGTTGTGTAGAAGGATTTTTTCAAATATTGCTCGTGGTAAGAAGCTTGCTTCCCAACCACATAGTTCCGGTTTCAGTCCTACTGTGTGACACCTCAGGCATGTGTCTTCTACTTCAGTCTTGGGCTAACCAAAGCTTTGTGATTGAATTTGGTAGAGGGAAACTGAAAGAAGATCATCGTATATGTATCATCATCATCATTGTTGTTTAACGTCCGTTTTCCATGCTAGCATGGGTTGGACGGTTCGACCAGGGTCTAGGAAGCCAGGAGACTGCACCAGGCTCCAGCTGGACGATTTGACTGAGGAGTGGTGAACCAGATGGCTACTTCAGGCTCCAATCTGATTTGGCAGTGTTTCTACAGCTGGATGCCCTTCCTAATGCCTTCGTAGCTTTGAGATTTCGGTGATGGAATTGTTTACTTTTAGAATGACATTGTAGAGTATGTGTGAGAGGTCAGATCTAGCCAGTAGGTTTTTACAAAGCATACTGGGCGCTTTTAATGTGGCACTAGTACCAATGGGTCCACCAAATAACTTGCAAGACAAGACCCCGTCACTCCCAGCTAAGTGGAGAATAATTTTGAGGGAGGTGGCTTTATGTCAGATGATGAGAGGTTACACTAAGACAGAGGAACAGTAACAGGTGCCTTGCTGATGTAACACAGGTAGAAAATTTCAACCCCATACAGTTAATTTAAATGATAAAGTGTAACAGCATATAATATGGGCCAAACTTTGCATATAGGACCCAGGGTGAGTTTTCTGAGAACAATTTGTGGGAGGAAAAATGCATCTATATGCCTTTCAATATCATAACTGAATACTGCATATTATTTTGCCCAGTATGCCACCTATCTGCTATCCACCAAGCTAAAAGCAATGTGTTTTTACGTAGGACTTAAGGCCAAAATTTTATCATTAAAATCAAATAATTTTCATTTTATTCAATCTTTTCAGTTCACAATACACAACAAAAAAAAAAACGAGGGAATATACAACACTCTTGAATTAGGCACAGCAATCAAATGTCATATGTTTTATAATAAGGATGGAAAAATGGGGAGAAATGTTTATGCCTGACCCATTATATCTTCTATTTAAATTTTATGCCAATTTGTTCCAGACTTCAGCTTAAAATTGAGAAAGTTGTTTTCCCAAAATCTTTATTTTCAAAATTAACTGAAGCAAGGGTAACATATGTTGACAGAAATATGGTAACAAAAGAGTTAATCACTCATCTTCATGAATTTTGACGATCTTGTAAAAAGCATTAACTATATAATAATATGCAAATACCCAAATTTGAGAAGCCAGTTTAATACATCCACTCTCCATTCCAGATTTAGGCATAAGCTAAACAACCTACGGAGGCACGTGGCTTAGTGGTTAGTGATGTCAGCATCATGATCGTAAGATTGTGGTTTCGATTCCTGGACCAGGCGACGCGTTGTGTTCTTGAGCAAAACACTTCATTTCACGTTGCTCCAGTCCACTCAGCTGGCAAAAATGAGTAACGCTGCGATGGACTGGCGTCCCATCCAGCTGGGGAACACATAAGCCATTGAAACCGGGAAACCGGGCTCATGAGTTGGCTAGATTTTAAAAGGGCGCATTTATTTATTATTTTATAAACAACCTACAAACATAAGCCTTCACAATCCACAGAGCTCCAAAACAACTGAAAGGCATAGATGTATCAAGTTTTTTGGTGAGACCTTCATCAACATCATCACCGTTTAGTGTCTGTTTTTTATGCTGGCATGGGTTGGCTAACAAGAGTTCTGCTTTGGCATCATTTCTATGGCTGGACGCCCTTCTTAATGCCAGCCACTTTACAGAGCAAATTGGGTGCTTTTAATGTGGTACCAGTACCAATGGGTTCACCAAGTAACTTGCAAGACAGGAACACCCCCACCACCACCACAACTAAGTGGGGAATAGTATTGAGAGAGACAGCTTTGTCAGGTGATGAGAGATTACAGTAAGACAAAGGAACAGTAACAGGTGCCTTGCTGTTGTAAAGTTTTAACATGATAAATCTGTTTTTACTACTGCTGCTGCTACTACTACTACTACTACCAACAATAATGATGATTTCAAATTTTTGCCACAAGGGTAGCTTGAGGGAGGGGATTAAGTCAATTACATCAGCCCCAGTGTTTCACTGGTACTTAATTTATTGACCCCCAAAGAATGAATGGCAAAGTTAACCTCAGTGGAATTTGAACTCAGAACGTAGTGACAGGTGAAATACCTCTAAGCTTTCCATCCAGCATGCTAATGCTTCTTCCAGCTCGCCACCTTAACAATAATAATAATAATAATAATAATCTTTCCTAACACAGGCACAAGCCTGAAATTAGTGGGGAGAGGGACAATCAATTACACAGACCCCCAGAACTCAACTGGTACTTATTGACCCTGAAAGGATGAAAAGCAAAAACGACCTCAGCAAAATTTGAAATCAGAATATAAAGACAGAGAAGCATTTTGCCCGGTGTGAAATGACCCTAGCAGTTCACTGCCCTTAAAAAGAAATAATAATAATAATAATAATAATAGTAGTAGTAGTAGTAGTAGTAGACGATATGAAGTGGAAATTACGAAGGTTGTGGTTAATGAAGAGAGTAGACGTGATACCAACAGTAATTGGTGCACTTGAAAGTATCAGCACTCAACTACCAACATGGCTGAAAAAGATTGGTGCAATCTTCAGGCATGAAAACCTGGAGTTCATAGTGGGATGAATTTCTTACCACAAGGTAAATAAAATCCAGTTTAAATAAATAATACATTCTTCAACATATATTGAGTACCGTCACCTTCTTTCATTGAAGAACTAGATTAAGTGAATAAATAAATGAATACATATATATAATATAATCCCAAGTACATACACAATATACACATACATATTTATAGATATGCATACATGTGTGTGTGTATATATATATATATATATATATATATATATATATGTATGTGAGCATGTGCATATTTTTTTTACATATATGTGAGTGTGTGTGTGTGTGTATACACATATACTATGATCATGTGCCCGTTTAAAATTAGGTACACCATACCCCCGTATGTTGTAGGAGACAACTAAATAGCTGATTACAATGATTATATATTCACACACAACAGATGCCCAAACGCAAACCTGGAAGTACATATAATACTACTGTTGGATAGCACAGGGTAAATCTGAAGGTGGACAAGCTTTATACTGTACTCAACTACATTCTTAACAGAATATACCATAACTATATATATATATATATGTATGCATGCATACATGTGTGTATATTGTGTGTGTTTAAAAGTATCTCACAAGACATAAAATATCTTGATGCAGTAACCATGTGTGATGTATAAAGTGCAAAACAAAGAATTGATTATATATATATATATATATATATATAAATATATAAATATATGCATAAGTACATATAAGGAATTTAAGATACAAAAGCACAAGAAATGAAAAACAAAATGTAAGAAAAAAATCTACATTAAAATAAATGAAAATAAAAAGATGCAATAGTAAATGATTTTTAACTTTGACGCCAGACCACAAATTCAAAGAGAAGCAAGGAATGGAGTGGGGTATAGTCAAGAGGCTTTAGTAAATTAAATTTATCTCAAAATCACTACTGGTATTTAAAATAATCTACTCAGGAAGAAATGGAAGACAAAATTGGCTTTGGTGGAATTTAAATTTCGGCTGTAGAGGAACTAAAAATCTGAACAGAACTCATAAAAGATTCTGTTCAGCAGCGCTTCACCATCTCCACTTTCTTAACAAAAATGGATTTGTAACATTGGCACAAAATCACAAATTTTGAGGCTGGATAGAGCTAATCAATGGAATTTACCCCAGTTTTTTTTTTTATCGATCCAGGAAGGATGAATGACAATGACTAGTCTTGTTAGAATTTGAACCCAGAATGCAAAAATGCCACAAGATATTTTGTCCAGTACTCTACTGGTTTTGCCACCTATCATCCTTGTGTAATTATAGGAAACAAGCTGAGGGAGTTTCTATAATGTTGCTCTATCTGGTATAAATAGTAGCTAAACCTCCCTAAAAGAAGGGAGGGGGAGGCTATATTGAACCACATAGTCATAGATATATAAATATTAAAAAAAAACCCTGTTTATTCATAGATATTGCATGTTATGACAGAATTGGGAACAGTAAAAGAGAAGCAGATCAGGTATGATGAGTGGGAAATAAAAAGACTGTGGTTGTTGAAGAAAGTGAGCGTTGGTACCTGTTGTTATTAGAGCCTTGGGTACTAGAAGTACCAAGCTCACAAACTGGATTGAAAAGATAAGGGTAAATGTGAAGATGAGAGTGTCTACAGAGATCAATGTTGCTAGAAACTGAACAAGTTGTCTGCAGAGTTCTCAAAATCTGAATGAAGAGTATTACATCATTCCTTTGGGTGTGGACAGCTGACACTTTTGTTATAATCCCCCAGTGAAGTTGTTGTGTTAAAGAAGAATAATCTTTAAAGAGATTTGTTGCGTAAGGCCAGAACAGTGCAATAAGGAACTACAAAAGGAAAAGGGGAAAGACAACAAAACAGAGTTGTAGTCTTATCTTATATTTCTATATTTCAGGCTTATAACCTCTTCTTCAGGACATTCGGAAAAGCAAGGGATGAACATTGACTTTTCTAAATGTCCTGAAGAAAGGGTTATAGCCCTGAAATATAGAAATATAAGACAAGACTGCAGCTTTGTTTTGCTTTGCTTTCTCTTCCTTTTGTAGTTTACTTTGTACTTTTTTGTATTGGTCTTACACAACAAATCTCTTTTTTAAGTAATTTCACACACTGCTTCACCAAAATTACTCCATTTTAAGAATAATGTTTTCTACTATACACACAAAGCCTGAAATTTTGGAGGAGGTAGCTGGTTGATTACATTGATCCTTACTTCATTTTATCTACTCCAGAAGGATTGAAAGGCTAAGTTAACCTTGGCAGGATTGCTACGGAGAATGTAAAGAGCTGGAAGAAATACTGTAAAGCATTTTGTCTGAAGTTCTAACAATTTCGCCAATTCACTACCAATAATAATAATAATAATAATAATAATAATAATAATAGTTTCTGATCCAGTAACAAGGCCAGCAATTTTTTAAGGGAGGCATGTTATATCAACCACAGTACTTCACTGGTACTTTATTTTATCAACCCCAGAGGGATGAATGGCAGAGCTGACCTTGGAAGGATTTGAACTCGGACTGTAAAGAGCTAGAGGATATAATGCAAAGCAATTTTAGGGAGAAGGGAGCAGGGTTATTATATCGACCTCAGTACTTCATTGGTACTTTATTTTATCAACCCTGGAGGGATGAATGGCCAAGTCAACCTCAGCATTATCTGAACTCAATATGTAAAAGGCTGGAAGCAATCACTATGCATAAGCATGCTAACTTAATAATAATAATAATAATAATAATAATAATCCTTTCTACTGTAGGTACAAGACATGAAATTCAGCAGGAGGGGGAATAGCTGATTACACTGACCCCCAGCTCTCAACTGGTACTTATTTCATTGACCCCCAAAAGGATGAAAGGCAAAGGTGATCAAGGTAGAATTTGAACACAGGACATAAAGTTGGAGGAAATGCCGCTAAGCATTTCCCCTGGTGTGCTAATGTTTCTGCCAGCTTGCTGTCTTAATAATAATAATAATAATAATAATGGTTTCAAATTTTGACACAAAGTGAACAATTCTGGGGAAGGAGATAAGATGATTACATCGACCCCAGTACTCAACACCTGGTATTTATTTTATCACCCCCCCCCCCCCACCATCATCACCAAAAAAAAAAAAAAGACGAAAGCCAAAGCTGACCTCAGTGGAATTTGAACTCAGAATGCAAAGATGGACAAAATGCCGCTAAGCATTTTGCCCAGTGTGCTAACAATTCTACCAGCTCACTGCATAAATAATAATAATAATAATAATAATAATAATAATAAGCCTTTCTACTAAAGGCACAAGGCCTGGAATTTGTGGGGAGGAGGATAGTCAATTACATTGACCCCAGTACTTGACTGGTACTTAATTTATCGACCCCGAAAGGATGAAAGGCAAAGTTGACCTTGGTGGAATTTGAACTCAGAATGTAGTGACGGGCGAAATATCGCTAAGCACTTCATCCAATGCACTAACAATTCTGCCAGCTCGCTACTTTAATAATAATAGTAATTAACTGGTACTTAATTTTATCGACCCCGAACGGATGAAAGACAAAGGTGGCTTCTGCAGGATTTGAACTCAGGACGGAAAGCATCTTGTCTGACACACTGTTTCTATTTTAGGCACAAGGCTCGCAATTTTGGGCAGGAAGAGAGTTAGACAATACTATCAACCCCGATAATTAAATTGGCTTTATTTTATTTTATTTTATTTTATTGGCCCAGGAGGGGACAAAATGCAAATAATTATAATAACAACGTCTAAAAAAAATCAATAGTAATGAAAGAAAGAAAGAAAGAAAGAAAGAAAGAACTGAAAGTTCGACAAAACTAAAGCTAAAAGCATGACAAATTACATAATGTTAAAAAAAAACAAAAAAACAAAAAACAAAGAAGACTAGGTTAAAATTGGTTCAGAGTGAAACTTACAGTTTTAAATCCTTCCATGTGTTACGGCAGCTGGAGTAATAAAATAGAAGACATCACAGCTACAATAACAATAGCATAGACTGCTCATAGAAAACCAATAGTAAAGAACATTGCAGCTACAAACAGCATAGACTCGTCATAGCAAACTAACAGTTAAGACATATGTCGCAACTTGGCTAGCTTAGCCCTTTAGCATTCAGGTTTACTCTATTAAATATAAGGCTTATTTATTCACGCTGTTGCGAATTAAATCATGCATTATCTCGTAGCTTTGAGATTTCAATGATGTGATTGTTGATTTTTTTTTTTTTTTTAAGAATGATATTATAGGGTAGGTGTAAGAGCCTAGATCTGACCAGTAGGAACATTAAAACAAGTGGAGTATTTTGGGCCGGATGTGGACGGTTTAAATGCTAAAGAATTTGAGTTGTTTTAGAGCAGGGCAATATAAAATTACATCACAACTACAACATTGACTTGTTATGGCAAACCAACATAAAAAAAAAACAACCACAATTACAAGTATAACAGTGTAGACTTGCCAACTTTAATAGCATTGTAGCTACAATGGCACAGACTTGACATAATAAAACTAATATTAGAGCAATGTCTATAAACATTTTTTATTATTCTCAAAGACTTTTGATAATCTTTTTCTAAAAAAGTGAAACCGGTTAAGTAAATAAATATTTTAAAAAAATAAGTGCATTTTCAAACCTTCTTTCATATATATTTCCACTCATACGGTATTCCACAACTTTACATTATATATATATATATATATATATATATATGTGTATATTTTATATCTTTATTGCCCACAAGGAGCTAAACAAGGACAGACAAAGGGATTAAGTCGATTACATCGACCCCAGTTCGTAATTGGTACTTAATTTATCGACCCCGAAAGGATGAAAGGCAGAATTTGAACTCAAAACGTAACGGCAGACGAAATACCGCTAAGCATTTCACCCGGCGCATTAAGGTTTCTGCCAGCTCGCTGCCTTTATATATATATATGTGTGTATATATGTACCGTACGTAAAACTGTCTCTGAGAGGGAGAGAAGGAAACATAGAGAAACAAATGATGAAGATCGTACTGAAACTTTGCAATGGAAACAAAGGCCAATGAGTTCACTCTTAGCTGAAGCATACGTGTGTGTATGCATGTGCAACACACACATACAAGTGTTTTTGTTAATTCATTTGCATATGCATTTCTCCAAGATCACTGAAAATTACAATCAGTGACATTGTCTTTTCCTTTGTCAGCTAATTTTTAAAAAGATTGGAGATGTATAGAGTGAGATGCCTCAACAGGCTAAGGTTGGCGACACAACAAGCAGTGTCCATCTGTAAAACAATGGCTCAACAATATGTTTGTCTAGCATGCAAAAGCTAGCATGAAAAAGCAGATGTAAAAACAGAATGTGTGTGTGTGTGTGTGTTTGTGTGTGTGTGCCTATATATATATATATATATATATATATATAGCGAGGCCACTTGGATGAGTGCCTTGTGAGCAGAACTGGTACACACAAACTGTGAAGAACTCACACACACACACAACCACACACACACATATATATATATAGGAAGAAAGATAGATAGATAGATAGATAGATAGATTAGATAATTAGATAGAAAGATAGATTGATAGAAAGATAGATGGATAAGCAGATAGATTGATAGACTGATAGATAGTGTGTGTGTGTGTGTATTTTAAGTGTGTGTGTTTTTATTAACAATTTTTGAACGGAAGTAGTAATATTGGTTACATTTTCCAGTGCAAAACATACATAGTTGCAAAAGATAGACACTAAATGAAGAGGATGTGCAAAAGGATGGACAGAAATAAGATAAACATGCATGGCTGAACCTGCAATGTCAGCATGCATGATTGACAGAGTATGAATGAGGTGAGATAAAGAAATATATATTGGAGAAGTCACACATGGATTGCGCCAGAAAGAAGAACTGCACTGGTATGGCCATGCAACGTGTATGAAAGATGGCTGAGGGTGAAGAAGGGTCATGAGATCCAAGTGGAAGAAAGAGGTAGGAGAAGAAAACCAAGGAAGAAATGTGAAGGTCTTAGGGTCTTGGGCCTTATGACAGAATGGCACTTTGTTAGAGGAGGCCCATCTAAGAAATATCCTTATGGAAAATGGAAGGATGATGCTGATGATGATGATTCGATGATGGTGTTGTTGGATGATCATGACAATGATGATGATGGCGGTGGTGGTGGTGGTGTTGATGATGACTTTGATTGCTTTAAAACAATGTAAGCCTATATAAATTATGGAAAAAAACTATTTCACCTAAACTATCATAATACCAAATTCCATTCTATCTAAATTTTATTTATACCAATGTTGTTCCTTAGGAGGCAGTTATTACAAAGGAAATAATTCTTCACAATATCTGGTGGGGTGAGAAATTTGAATTTCAAATCAAAGACCAAGGAAGAAGGTGCATAGAATACACATATCTAATATTATTATTATTTTGTTATTTGTTCTTAAAATTTCTAGACAGTGGGAATCATGTAAAGCACCATTTCATTCTTTTTTGAAATCATCAGCATGACATAACTTAAGATATATTAATTAAGCACTTTATGAAATAAGACACCTCATACAAATAAAAAATAATTAGTCTGGAAGAAATTCTTCCATTTACTCTAAATTTTATTTACACTATATCTGAATTTTTCTAAATGGTATTAATACGAAATTTTATTTACCCTAAATTATATTTTGAAGCAACAACATTAAGGACTGAACGGGGAGGAACCTGGTAAAGTGTGTGACTGCAGTCTGTGGCAAAGAATGATGGCCGTATCTTCCACCTCAGATCTTCAGCACTGAAGACGTGACCATCCGTTCATATTTCTAGGAAACTGTAATTAGTCCAAACCTGCTGGATACCACCCATACTAAAGTGCTCATATCTTCAAAAATGTGCCGCAGCAAATTCTGCCTTACCCATGCAAGCATGGAAAAGTAAACATTAATTGGTAACGAAGATGATATATATCAGTGCCGTGTGGTGGTTGTTGCATTGAGCCTGCTGCCACACTCAATGCCACCAAATTTCAAGCAGAGGTGTACCAAAAGTTTTCCATTAAGATTTCTAAGGTTAGTATTTATAATGAATTTGCCATTTTCGATGGGTGCGCAGCACACACCTAGCACACCCTGAATATACACCCCTGAGTGGATTCGGTAGATGGAAACTGAAAGAAGCCCATCGTATGTGTGTACGTGTATGCGTGTGTGTGTATGTATGTGTGTGTATATGTTTGTGTGTTTGTCCCCCACCCCACCATCACTTGACAACTGATGTTGGTGTGTTTGCATCCCTGTAACTTAGCAGTTCAGCAAAAGAGACCAATAGAATATGTACTAGGCTTACAAAGAATAAGTCCTGGTGTCGATTTGCTCAACTAAAGGCGGTACTCCAGCATGGCCGCAATCAAATGACTGAAACAAATAAAAGAATAAAAGAATACACACACACACACACACACACATAAATATATTTCACACAAACTGAGGAGACATGGCCAACACAGTGAAGGCACACATGTCTAGGAGGAAGGTAATTCTGGATAAAATCTGCTAAAGAGTAGAACTGGGGTATTATTTAGTCCTGATAAACAACCTCTCTCCAACTGGTGATAGGACATGCTAAGTCCATGCTATGCTGTAAAGTGGTCAGGGATAGGATAAGAGGAAAGGCACCCAACCAATAAAACAAAATTATTCATTGCCAAGCAAACAGGTCATACATAACAAGAAAGACTGGTGGGTTTTCTGTTTTTTGGTGTTAAATGTTGACAGGCCCTTACATGTAGTGAAACACTGAGCTGTAGCGCGCGCGCACACACACACACACATATCCAACTCGTGCCAGCATCAAAAAGACAAACATAAAGCAATGATAATACAGAAACAAATATGAATAGTGTATGAACGCATTCACTTCATACCACATGCCACATCTAAGAATTTTGATGCAATAACAAGAAGATATATATATAAGTTTGCTTCCAGGTTCAGTCCTACATGTGGTGCCTCAGGCAAATGCCCTGGCCAGACCAATGCTTTATATGTGGAATGAGTAGATGGAAATTAAAAAAGCCAGTTGTGTGTATGTATGTATGTGTGTGTGTATATATATATATATATATATATATATATATATATATATATGAGGTGGTGAAGCACGACCTTCAAACTTTAGGCCTCGCTGAGGCAATGACTAGTGACCGGGACCTTTGGAAATATGCAGTACGTGAGCAGACCCGGCAAGCCAAGTGAGAGCATAATCTGTGGCCTTTGCCAGAATTGTAGCCAGCTCACTTATTCGTATCTTTACTTCATTGGACACTAAACTCTGCTTGCGAAGACTTGTTGAGGAAAGTGAATTTGAAATTTGAAATCTGAAATCGAAATCGAACCAAATCCAACGACTGGCACCCATGCCAACCACTCCTTCATTGGTCACTAAACTCATCAATGTCACTAGTGGGAAAGGGCTTCCAAAGATCATGGGCTATGCTTGACTCCATTTGATTAACTTATAAGAAACATATATACATACACATCAGTTATCAGGTATGGCATGCATGGCTGTGTGGTTAAGAAGTCTACTTTGCAACCACATGGTCTCAGGTTCAATCATACAGAGCAGCATTTTGGGTAGGTATCACCTACTATAGCCCAGAAAAGTATTGTGTGTGTGTGTGTGAGTGTACGCATGTTTATGTTTATCTTTCACCACATGAGAAACTGGTGTAAGTGTGTACATGTCCCTGTAACTTAGCAGTTCAGCAAAACGGGACGAATAAGTGCTGGGGTTGATTTCATCAACTAAACCTGTCGAAGCAGTGCCCTAGTATGACTGAAGTCCAACGGTTGGAACGAATAAATACAAAAAAAAAAATTCTAGTCTATTTCTATAGCAACAGGCTGATTGATGTGAAATCATTGATAAATAATTTCATTAATTTTCTGTTCAGTAACAGCTTGAAAAACCAAACAGATCTGTGTCAATGCGTTAACAATGTAAACCAGTTGATCCTGGAGATAGTATTCACAAATGAAGTGATGAGGAATTGTCTATGTGGTCATTCGATTTGCTAGAAATAAGCAGATTTCCCTCAAAGAAAAACCCTACTGTCACAGGCGGAACCCCTTTGAGCACACTTCTGCTAAATGAGCAAAACAACTCACAGCAGAAAAGAAGCTAAGAGCCAGGATTATAAAGCATCACTCCTTTACAGGTTCCAACCAATGAACCATGGCCATGCTGGGGCACCACTATTCAAGATAGACTTGAAAATGTTGACATTCACGCAACAGATGATGCAGGGCTGTAACATGGCAGCAGAGTTTGCTACATTACAAACCCATCCAACCCACAGTAGCATAGAATACATGGATGATGGTGATTTGCTTTCTGATGAATTCCATAATGTCAAGCAATCTACTTTTCACAATGGGATACAAAAAGAATCAGCTTAAAGCATACACTACCCATAAAAGGTGGATCGATTCTCATATATAGTATGCAATTAGCTCCTGACAGTTACCACCATCGCCTTCCTGGCACGTGAAAAGACATTCGAGCGAGTTCGTTGCCAGTACCGCTGGACTGGCTCCTGTGCAGGTGGCACGTAAAATACACCATTTCGAGCGTGGCCGTTGCCAGTACCTCCTGATTGGCCTTCGTGCTGGTGGCACGTAAAAGCACCCACTACACTCTCTGAGTAGTTCGCGTTAGGAAGGGCATCCAGCTGTAGAAACTCTGCCAAATCAGATTGGAGCCTGGTGTAGCCATCTGGTTCACCAGTCCTCAGTCAAATCGTCCAACACATGCTAGCATGGAAAGTGGACGTTAAACGATGATGATATATATATATATATATATATATATATAGCTTATTTTTCAGTTAAGGTAAGGTTAACAGAAAAAGTACTCCATCTGGTAAGAAATAAACATTGTTTGATGTACACAGTATATAGTTATGAGCTACTAATAGTTTCACACACTGAAGATATTATCTAGGCAGGTTTTAAAACATGTCTAATGTCTCCAAGTAATCTTACGGTTCTGGGTATATGACCTATACAAGTTACAAATTGAGACAATACAACAAAAGATGAAGGGGGGGGGGATTTCAAAAAGTGGAATCGTGAAAAGAAACGGAAAAAGGAAAACAGAAAAAAAAGAGAATTAGAGTTATGTTCCTCTTGAATGTAGAATTGTTAAGCTAGATAGTGTAGAATCAATAGAAGAGGACTTAAGTCTGCAATACAGCTATTCAATTTGGAGAGTGGTGTCCTCCAATTCATCAAAAAAACACTTGTCCAAATGTTTGGATTAGCTGAAAATTTCAGATCAGAAAAATTTATACTGTGTGGTGACCATAGGTGGGAGCAGTAATCTAAGCAGCTGAGGACATGTCCTCCGGAAGACCATCATAATTTCCTATTTTCTCATTCCGAAAGTTCGGAGAACCCACTCAGCCGGCTGTCTGCATTTTATTGCCAATTTAGTAATATGCACTTGGAAAGATGCATCATTACTCATATCAATGCCCAGGTTGTACACCGATTTTGATTCAGGGATTGCAATCCCTCCTGGGCCAGTATATCCTGCCTGCATTTCATTCAGCTTTGTGTGCTGGTAGTACAGGGCTCGGAATTTTCCAGCATTAAACAACATGTTATTGCCCTCAGGCCACCTGTTGCAGGTGTGCAATATTTCCAGAGCTCTGTGTATTTGTCAAACCATGTTAGCATGGAAAAAAAGAACAGACATTAAAACCAACAAACAAATGATATAACATATAATAAGGTAGATGTGGCCCCAGGAGGGCAGTAACTTTACATAAATACTGACATGGTCTGTGTGACAACCTGTCTAGCCAACACAAGCCAGCATGGAAAGCAGGCATAAAATGATGATATGGATGGTGTGTGTGTGTGTGTATATATATATATATATATATATATATATATACGCATACACGCATATATACACACACACATATCATCATAGGCACAGGTGTGGTTAAGAAGTTTACTTCTCAATCACATGGTTTCAGGTTTGGTCCCACTACTATAGACATGGGCCAATCAAAACCTTGTAAGTGGTTTTGGTAGATAGAAACTCAAAGAAATTCGTCGTGGTTGTGTGTGTGCCTGCGTGATGTGTGCATAGGTGTTAGTTTGTGAATGTTTATGTCTCCTTGTCTTGATACCATGTGACAGTTGCAAATGAATCTCATTCATTTCCAGTATTCTGTGAAAACATGTCTGGCCATGGGAAAATATTACCTTACTTGGAAGCAGGTTAGAGTTGGAAACAGGAAGGGCATCTACCCATAGAAAATCTACCTCAATAAACTCCTTCTGACCCATGCAAGCATGGGAAAGTAAACACTAAAACGATGATACACCAGGGACATTATTAAAAACAGCGATATATATATATATATATATATATATATATATATATATATATATATACATACACACATCCATATATTACAACAACAGAATTGTGCATTTGTACATAGATGTGAATAAGCAATCAATATTTGATTATCTTGTGCTAGTGCAATAAATAATATCGAGTACTTGACATTTTAAAATCAGATGCAGCCATCATATGCAGGTGAGTGATAACAAATTTAAGAGGATCCCTCTGCAAGCAATTGCCATAGTTAAGAGCTGAACTCGGCACGGTAAGCTTTACAAAATCAAAATTGAATTAGAAAAATAAAATGATTGTTACTGCTTACAGTAAATGATAAAGCACGTTTTTATATAATCTCTGTGCACAGCTTGGTGGACTATTGAGAGTGAAATGTGTGTATTGGTCATAGAGAGAGCACAAAGGCAGTAGTGGTGAAATGAGTCTATTAAAACTTTGAATAGGAATCCACATGATAGATACCTCTGATTATAAATGATCAAGTAATGGCCTCTACCACGGTCAGTCTAATGCATCTGGTAAATATTTATACATACATAGATACATAGACACAAACATATACACAACTATGGAATATAACAACAACGAGAGACACAAATGGGGGGAAAGAAAAGTGGGAGGTGGAGGGGCTGGAGAATGAGAGGAGACAAAAAGAAAGCAGGATTGAAGTGAATAATTAAATTAATTAATTAATTAAAGAAGTGATTTTAAATTCTCAATCGCAGAATAATGCTAATATAGCCTGAACAGGATAAACTATCCTTATTTTGCAGAGAAAAGTGTAGGTGGCTAGCTGTGGACTCGAACTCACATCCCCGTGATTACATGTCACGATGCTTTGACCGATTAAGCTAAACTACCCACTACAAATTCCTCTGCAAATTAAGATATATAAATCTCACTTTATGAGACGCTCTCATATGTTAAATTCAAATTACGACAAACGTAAATAAACTAACGAAGTTTGCTTTTAGAAGCGTTGTAATTAATCAATTAGAGAAATAGGAGAAAATATTGGACAATTTTATATTGTAAAGTGTATTTGCAAAAAAAAAAAAAAAAAAATCAGGAAAAGATATAAAGGATTTACATACGCATGAGCTTTCTGTAATTCTTTCTGCTTTTGTACACTTCCTTCATTATACTTGAGTACACGCGTTTCTGGAACCCACTCATCCCAACTGAGATGGAGAGAGAAAGAAAGAAATTCACTTCAGATTTTGAGAATGACCAAAGAAAAAAAAAAAAATGTGGAAGCGCAGGAGTGGCTGTGTGGTAAGTAGCTTGCTTACCAACCACATGGTTCTGGGTTCAGTCCACACTGCGCAGCGCCTTGGGCAAGTGTCTTCTACTATAGCCTCGGGCCGACCAAAAGCCTTGTGAGTGGATTTGGTAGACGGAAACTGTAAGAAGCCCGTCGTATATATGTGTGTGTATAGGCATAGGAGTGGCTATGTGGTAAGTAGCTTGTTTACCAATCACATGGTTCTGGGTTCAGTCCCACTGCGTGGCACCTTGGGCAAGTGTCTTCTACTATAGCCTCGGGCTGACCAAAAGCCTTGTGAGTGGATTTGGTAGACGGAAACTGAAAGAAGCCCGTCGTATATATGTATATATGTATATGTATGTGTGTATGTGTTTGTGCCCCCAACATCGCTTGACAACCGATGCTGGTGTGTTTACGTCCCCGTAACTTAGCGGTTCAGCAAAAAGAGACCGATAGAATAAGTACTAGGCTTACAAAGAATAAGTCCTGGGGTCGATTTTCTCGAGTAAAGGTGGTGCTCCAGCATGGCCACAGTCAAATGACTGAAACAAGTAAAAGAGTAAGAGTAAGAGATGATTATATGGTTTTTAATTTCCACCATGAGGTCCATTCTTTGTTGCAGAGGTGGGGCTGAGGGGGGGGTTGTGCCTCACCAGTGTCATGGCTAATGCCAGTGCCTGGCCAATACCAGTGTTGCATAACTGGCCGATGTCAGTGCCTGCTTGATGCCAGTGACACGTAACTGGCGAATACCAGTGTCATATGACTGGCATGTAAAAAGCACCCTTCGAATACTGGGCCTCACAGAAGCAGTAACTAGTGACAGAAACCTTCAGTGATATACCATGTTTGAGAAGATCTGTCAAGCCAAATGAGATCAGTCATTGTTGACGCCGGTGTTTTGTAACTGGCACCTGTGCCGGTGGCACATAAAAACCACTTTTTGAACGTTGGATCTCATGGAGACAATGACTAGTGACTGAGACCTTTGGTAATGTACCGTTCTTGAGAAGACCTGTCAAGCCAAGTGAGATCGTAGTTGTGGCTAATGGGTGCCGGTGGCACATAAAAAGCACTCACTACACTCTTGGAATGGTTGGCATTAGAAAGGGAATCCAGCTGTAGAAACCTTGTCAAATCAGATTGGAACCTGATGCAGCTCCCCAGCTTACCAGTTTTCAGTCACACTGTCCAACCCATGCCAGCATGGAAAACAGACGTTAAATGATGATGATGATGATTGCCCCCAAGAGCTATGTCAGTGAAATGCAATCTCTTGGTGGGGCCCCCTCCCACACTGCACAGGTCAAATGATAGAGGAAAGACTAATTATGGACTACCTCTCCCAAAAGATAAAAATAGGTTTGCATAGCGCCAACATCCTTACATCAGCATCATCGTTGTCGTTTAACGTCCATCTTCCATGCTAGCATGGGTGGGACGGTACCACACGAGCCGGCCAGGCCGAAGCCTGCACCAAACTTCTGTGACTGTTTTGGCAGGATTTTTACAGCTGGATGCCCTTCCTAACACCAACCATTCAGCAGAGTGGACTTAGTGCTTTTTACGTGGCACAAGCACAGGTGAGGTGAATAATGCTTTTTTTTCTTTATTTACTAAAATGAAAAAAAAGCAAAGCTACAGAAGCACTGATGACAATTTAAAACCAGCATGACTTGGGAGAGGAATTCATTTTCAACAGCCCAAAGTTGAGAATGGTGGAGAAAATTCTTCAATGGCTGATGCTCCATAGGAAACAAAAGGCTTAAGTACACAATTGGAATTTAACCTTTTAGCATTCAGATTACTGTCAAATGTAATAGACCCTCTTTGGTCATGAATGAACATGGGATTGCACCTAGAAAGTTACCCTCCGAGGCACAAGACAGGGCAAGGCCATTTATGGAAGACCAGCAGTCGTCCATGCACACCAGTTTTCCCTCTCCATACCACCAATGTTATCCAAGGGAAAGGCAAAGGCTGATACAACTTGACACCAGTGACATTGCAACTGATTTCTACAGCTGAGTGAACTGGAGAAAAGTGAAATAAAGCGTCTTGCTCAAGAGTACAACACACGGCCCGGTCCTGGAATCGAACTCACTACCTTATGATGGCGAGCCTGGTGCTCTAACCACTGAGCCATGTGCCTTCACTGGCACATGTAATGCTTATTTATTCACACTGTTTTGAATTAATCCTGTATCAGCTTTGAGATTTCGATGATGTGATTGTTTAGTTTTGGAATGACATTGTAGGGTTGGTGTGAGAGGCCAGACCCAGCCAAACATAAAACAGATAGAATATTTTGGCCAGATATGGCCAGTTTATATGCTACAGGCTTAAGCAACCCTTTAGCATTCAGATTACTTTATCAAATGTTCTGCTTGTTTAGAAATAAGGAGAGGATGATCATGGCTGATATAGCATAGGTTTGCTTAGTCAGGTGGGACCTGGGGGTTTAAAAACTGTTGAAAAAGCCCATACAATTTGAAGAGCAACCCCTGAATGAATCAGGCTCAACATTTCAAGAAGGCGTTACTTACTTTTTATTCCAGCCATTGTAGTGAATGAAATACCGCACTGTTTTATCCTTCACCTCGGACTTCACACACTGAAACAACAACAACAAAAACAAACTCACAGGTATTAATAACAAAAACACTCTGGTAATAGCAATAATCAACTAAAACAAATAATAATAATAATAATAATAATGATGATGATGATGCCCTGATGCAGTGCCAGGCTGTGACTCTCATGGCTTCAGATCTTAATTGATTGGAAGTGTTATCATGTACATTGTTTTGTCTTGGTATAAAAGATAAGCTACAGCAAATATTCTGCTCAATACCACAGATTTGCTTGTCAGTTGTTTGACCTTAACCAGTTGAGCATGTCCCTTGGTGGCTGATGATATGTGCATCTCTGATCATGAGCAGGAGTAGTGGGGGAGCATCATAGCCATGTGTTGAGAGGAATTCTTTAGGGTTTGGATAATTCACTTCTGGAAACACGAGTGTTTTGTTCAACAGCCTTAAACAACCCTTATTCAAGGACCTTTTGAGCGGGATGGGCCCCACTTGCAAGGTCATGTGCTGTTTATCTTGATATGAGATAACTATGTCACACACATATGGTTGTGATGCATGTGCCTGGTGTACCCGGATCAGACTGGTAGTCATGATGGGCATGCTGGGCTTGGTATATTTTACCCCAGTGTCACTTTAATGGCATGCACTGCTTTCTCACTCAATAATAATAATAATTATAATAATAATAATCTTTTCTACTGTAGGCACAAAACCTGGAATTTGGTAGGAGAGGACTAGTCGATTACATCGACCCAGTGTTTCACTGGTATTTAATTTATCGACCCCAATAGGATGACAGGCAAAGTTGATCTTGGCGGAGTTTGAACTCAGAACATTAAGACAGATGAAATACTGCTAAGCATTTCTTCCAGCACGCTAACAATCCTGCCAGCTCACCGCCTTGATAACAATAATAATAATCATCATCATCATCGTTTAATGTCCGCTTTCCATGCTAGCATGAGTTGGACAACTTGACTGAGGACTGGTGAAACCGGATGGCAACACCAGGCTCCAATCTAAATTTGGCAGAGTTTCTACAGCTGGATGCCCTTCCTAACGACAACCACTCAGAGAGTAATAATAATAATAATTATTATTATTTCAAATTTTTGCTACAAGGGCAGCTTAGGGGCGTGGGGATGCATTGATTACATCATCTCCAGTATTTCAAAGGTACTTATTTTATTGAACCTGAAAGGATGAAAGGCAAAGTCGACCTCGGCGGAATTTGAACTCACAACATAGTGGCAGATGAAATACCACTAAGCATTTTGTCCAGCACACTAATGATACTGCCAGCTTGCTGCCTTAACAACAACAACCACAACAACAACAACAACCACAACAACCACAACAACAACAACATGAATGATGGTAATGCTGAGAAAGTATATATAAGATAAAATAAAAAGATGAAAAAAAAAGCCTTACTTTTGCTTCGTACAAGAGAGGGCCATGATAGCACAGTACCCTTTCACCTTGAAACAGAGAAAAAGAAAGCACGTGAGTTAGAAAAATAGAAATACAAAAAGCCTAATCAGTAATTACATCATTAGGGAAAAATTTAATTAACATCTGATGTGTCATCTCCTCTTCTGTTTAGTCCAGCCTGTATTTCCATGGTGACACACACCACACAAAGACAGAATGTGGTGTAAATAAAGGTTGGAGGCTGCTGGTTTAACCTTGTTGTTATCATATTTCTGTTGAAATGCTCTGTGTTTCTTTCAATTAATTTTAAATATAACAAAGAATTCAGTAAAATAACTTTGTTATCATTAAGCTAAGGTTAGGAACATAAGTTGTGACTAAGGTTTGGTGGAAGATTTTAATCCAGAACTTTTGAAAGCAAGATATATTTGTACTAGAGAGCCAGAGACGGTTTCAGCCGGGTTGGTATCAGAAGGGTTAAAGGTCAGAAAGATACATTAGATAACAGTTCCTAATTCTGGCCCAAGGCCAGCAATTTTAGGCAAGGGGTTAAGTTCCATACATTGACCCAGTATTCAACTGGTACTTATTTCACTGACCCCAAAAGGACGCAAGGCAAAGTTGACTTCAGTGGCATTTGAACTCAGAGTGTAAAGCCAGAAATACCACAAAGCATTTTGTCTGGCATGCTAATAATTCTGCCAGCTTCCTGGTCTTGAGCAGATTACATGATATATTCTAAAACACTATTCTTGAAATGGAAAATAAAATTTTTTCAACAAATAAACGGGAATGGTCTCAACTGGAATGGCCTTTGATTGTAAGAACTGTCATTGTAACTAAACACTATCAAGACACAAGTTTGCTTCCCAACCACATGGTTCTGGGTTCAGTCCCACTGCGTGGCACCTTGGGCAGGTGTCTTCTGCTACAGCCTCAAACCAACCAAAGCCATGAGAGTGAATTTGGTAGATGGAAACTGAAAGAAGCCCATAATAAATATATGACTCACTAACTTTCTTTATCTTACTCTCAAACTCACCTTTCTCTTCCAACTGGGGTATCCATGTCTCTACAGCAAGACACCTATCTCTGTCCCACTATCCAGTGGTTCCCAACCCTTTTATTTAAATGAGTTTTCTCATAGATCCCTTTTAATATGCTTATCCTTATATATATATATATATATGAAATTTTGAATTTAGTTCACGGACCCCCAGTACTATATTTGCGGACCACCAGGGGTAACACAACATCGGTTTCACTTTCTGAGTTCAAATTCCACTGAGATCCACTTTGCTTTTCGTCCCTTTCGGGGGCGATAAAATAAGTACCAGTTGAGCACTGGAGTCGATGTAATGAACGTATCCTCTCTCCCGAAATTACTGGTTTTGTGTCAAAATTTGAAGCCAATACTGACCGACAAAGGTCTTGTATAACTAAATGTAATAATACGCAAGCGAGTAAATATGGACCCACTGATTACATGTTCTTGTCCTGGTAACTGCTCGTTCGCAGGGTTTGGTCTGGAGCTAAACAAATCTATTCGGAATAAAGCAAAATCTCAAGCTGAATTCGAGAACCGATTGTTATTCTTCTTTTGAATCCCAAACTCCTGATCGTAAACATTCCACTCTTGGGCCCTTATCCGATGAGCCAAGTTGATCAGTTAGAAGTAGCCGCTAAATTGTCCTCAGACACCAACAGATTACAGTTCTATATTTAAGAGATGAGGAATTACGTACATTATATACATTTGGTGGCTGATGAAGGCTGGAGGGTATATCAGCCGAAACGTTGCGTTTACGACAAATAAGACGAGGACAATTATCCGTCAAATGTAAATAATGTACAAACAGATTAATCCAAGATAATAGACAAAAAGGCTGAAATACCTTTCATGTTAAGGTCTGCTTGATTAGAGCTGACCTCAGGTAAAATACCAAATAACAATGTCCAGTCTATCCTTTATTTAAAACTCCGCGATTTGAGGGAAGTTTCGATGTTATGTATAGCAGGGCGAGAAATCGTGTGGAGTCTCCCTTCTTTATTTAAGACAGTGAGGTATGGGTTTGGATATAGCTGTTATTTCGAGCGACCACGTAGAGGATCCCTTCTCATTTGGGATAAATACGATTTGAAAGTGATACGGCTGCTGTTTCTAGCAAACCGAAATACTGCAAAGAGGTTTCGATGTTGGCTCACTGTGAACGGATTTCGATGTTCAGTGGAAGCCAATTCAATTCACTTGCACCTTTAAATGCACTTGGGGAAATACATGAACAATACATTCCATTCTTGTCTCTCACCTCCAAATTATGATGTCTGGCTTATAGTAACGAAAATTGCTTTGTATTGACTATATGGCGGGTTATGCCTGCAAGTATTCAACCATGACCAAAGAGTATTTCACTCCAGGTAACATAAATGCAACCTTTTTTTAAAGATGATATAATGCGATTTAATACAGGCTTGGCTGACGATTCTAGAAGGTAGAACGATCGCGAAATTGATTGCTTGTTTGATTATAACACGTAATAAAACATTTGTCTCGAATGTCGAAGTATAAATCGAAATAATTTCTTGCAATAAATTTTAGAAAGAGAAACATGGGAACTGAAAACCCTATATATACGTGTGTGTGTGTGTGTGTGTGTGTGTGTGTGTGTGCGCGCGCGCGCCAACAAGAGAAAAACTTTAGATTTATTCAGAAATAGCAAGATGAACAGACATATGAAACGTATTTTATAGGTATGTGCATGCATGTTTGTGTGTGTGTATATATATATGTTTTCTGTACCCGCAGGCGAAACTCTGAGTAGTGAGTAACAGACTCGATCGAAACGAACACACACACACATATATATATCAGTTAACATATGCGTTTTACTCCAATCACTAAATTTATATATTTACTTAAGTACCCAAAATAACAAAGAGTTTCTACTTCATAAACAGGAGTTACACCACAGTCATTTTGTGATCTTTGCTACCCTGGTATCTATTAACCAATTTATTTTGTCGGAGTTAATTATTAACTTAGAGAAAATAAATACATATAATATATATATATATATATGCGCTTAAATCCATTCCAAATACTCTTACACCGTTTTCTTCGACTTGAGTATATATTATACCAAGCACAAAACACGAAGAATCACGTGAGTTGTATACATACATAACATACACATATATGATTATATACACGCGCGTGAGTCGTCTAATACAATCCGATTATATACATATATATGTATAGATAGATATATACAAACAAACAAACACAACACAACATAACATGCATATAACGAAGACGCAAACCTTCAATGAACTTCATTTTGGGAGGCATTCTTTCCGGCTTGTGTTGTGATGTTTTGCTAGGGTATTTTTTTTCTTTTTAAATGCAATTCTTTGAAAATGAACTTTTCTGGTGTGGGATGATGAAATAGAGCGATACCACTGTCGTTTAAGCTGAGGATAAATTTAGGGGAAGATGATTAAAGGGACAATATAATTTAATCTAGACTATTCTTGTACGCATGTACCTCACCTCCGTACATACTTAAGTTATAATATATATATATATATAGATATATATATATATATATATATATATGCGTGTGTATTTAGCTATGGATATACAAATACATATACATATATATATAAATATATATATATATATAAACTAAAATCTGGCGGGTGAATAGTGTTGATTCCTTCAGCTGTGCCCTACGTCATCAAAACGTGCGCAAACGTCATTTGTTGGGGGAGAAATTTCGCTGTTTTCTTCGGTTTCGTTGGAAAGCAAGACAGGCACTCTGGTTTTAGGTGATGTTAGATGTAAGTCCTCCCCAAATTATTGTTCCGCCTCCCGATGACCTGCCCGATCCCAACGTGGAACCACACCGTTTTCGTTTTTCGCTTAGGATAACTTATTTTAGTTACGTGTTTGTGTAACGTAGTTAACGGACATTTATTATGGAAGCTATCTCCCTCTCTCTCTCTCTCTATATATATGTGTGTGTGTGTGTATATGTTGTATATATAATATATATGCATGTATATGTGTGTATATGCATATACTCACACACACACACACACACATACACACACACACACACACATATATATATATATATATACTGACAACGTTTTGTAAAATTATGTAAATTTATATTTATTTATGTAAAATTGTATATATTCAGGCACTGAATAACAACTCTCCTTCCCATGTTTTCTTCCACATCCTTTTCCCAGTATTTATAGTTGGCACTGTCTATGTAGGCACATTGAAAGGTAGGTCTAGTGAGATTATAGAGATGCTTGAACAGGGACATGTTCATGTATACTGCATACAAGAGGTAAGGTAGAGAGGTAAAGCACATGGGTATAAAATCTTCTGGGAAGATAACAGTGACAGAGTAGGTGGTGTAGGCATATTCCTTGCAGAGAAATGGGTGGATAAGGTGAAAGAGGTAGTCTGGGTATGCGATAGAGTGCTTGCAGAATAGTATAGCTGCAATTATCTCTGGTGCACTTGCATTTAACGATTCTGCAAAGAAAGAGGCTTGGAGATGCCATTATGAAAGTCTGCTGAATGTGGAGAATGAATGGGAGGAGGGGAGCCTGCCAAATGTTGATCCAATTGAGGGACTACCTACCCGAATCAATAGTACCCTGATGGATAAAGCAATTAAGGATATGAAGACAGGGAAAGCCCCTGGCCCATCAGGAATCACAGCTGAGATGTTTAAAATATCTGGTGGTGTGGGTTATGGTCTAGTCACCTGTATTATAAAAAAGGTAGTTCATGAAGGAGTCATACCCAATGACTGGTGTAGCAGCACCATAGTGAGAGATTGTGGAATTCTCATTTGTCATTTAATAACTGGAGAGGTCCATAAGTATGTATGTATGTATTTATGCATGTATATTATTATTGAGAGAGAGATCAGTGCATCAAAGTGACACGGGTAAAATATATGAAGCCTACTATACCCATCATGACTACCCGTCTGATAAGGGTACACCGGGTACATGCATCACAACCATATGTGCGCAACATGGTGATCTCATATTTTAAGATAAACAGTGCTAGACCTTGCAGGTGGAACCCAGTTAGAATTTTTTTCAGGTTGAAGGGTTGTTTAAGGGTGTTGAACAAAATACCCATGTTTCCAATGGTGAATTATTCAAACCCCCAAAGCATTCTTGCTGCTATTTAGCCCTAGGAAGCTGGACCGCTTCCTGTCGGCTTTGACACATTTCCTGTGTCCTTATGTTTACGAGGGGGAGACAAGCACCCCCTTGCAAATATAAGGACACAGGAAATATGTCAAGGCCGACAGGAAGCGATCCAGCTTCCTTGGGCTAAATAGCAGCAGCATGATTCCCTTCTTGGGACTGTCATATTGAGTTGACAATATACAACTGCTTTATCGTAACACTGCTGCTTAATTCTCTCTGTGAGATTTATAATTAGATCATATCTAATAAATATTTTAGATTTTACTATATTCTTAAAATTCTGGACATAGAGTTACCGAAAGTTTAGTATCCACAAAGGCAAAGCCTTGTGGACAGCTCGTCAGACTCTATACAAAAAAAAAAAGAAAAATTTTAATTTTCTACGTCGCGGACGTGAGGAAACGCTCAGAAATCAAGATTTAAGTTTTAATATATAAAAACGTTAATGAGGACGAGTTGTCTCCCCTGAACCAGAGGATAAAACAACCCTTATAGCGCTTTCCTATAAGTAGGTTATCTCCCTTGGCTAGGCGACGCTCCATGTGGACAATTAAACTTCCGCAGACTATCCACACTATTGTTATTGTTTTACGTCTTATCATGGATATAAAGCAGCTCGATGATTCAGCTATCGAAGTACTTACTGTGCCTGAGTTAAAGAAATATTTAAGATTATATGGACTGTATGTTACTGGAAGAAAGGCGGACTTGATTGAAAGGTATAAAAATTCTGTCGATATGTCAACAAAGTAAATTCATCGGACGATAAGTCTGAAGTATCGGACGATACTTCAGACAGGAATAAGCAGAAGCCTATATCTCCTCTCGGTGAAGTATTGCCTGATCCCAATCTGCTTTCAGTAACCATTCACTGATTTTGCCATGAGCATGATGAGGTGTAGAAGAGGTAGGGACAGTCACACTATAAAGTTTAATAGTTAGAGGAATATTAGATTCAATGCTGTAAATTTATTATTTAATCAAACAAACACACACACACACACACGTATATATATATACAAAAATAAAAGGAATGACCAGCAAAATTGGACTCCTATATGCTAGAAATAAATGCCGAATCGGCATCTATTTCTTGCATATAGGAGTCCACTTTTGCTGGTCATTCCTCTTATTTTTGTATGTAATATAATTTTAATCTTCGGATTTTTTTAATATGCTTGACCACTGGTTCTAATTGATTAATATCAATTTCTACCCTTATTAATAAATAAATATATACATATATATACATATATACATATATATATATATATATATATATACATATATATATATATATATAAAGTTAATTGCAGAATAAAACCGTTAGGTCATCGACTCAAAAAGCTGTAGCCCACCAATGACTACATATAAGAAGTACAACATAGACCACAAAACCAAATTAGTAAAGGAAAGTCAAAATTTTTATACATAAGAATAAAAAAAATCAATTAAAAATACAATAGAATAATATAAAAAAATAAATAAACTGCGATTAAAAGTTGATTAAAAATATTAGAGACCGGTACAATTACAGTAGAATAAATATATATATATATATAACAAAAATATAGAGAAAAAAAATAATACATAGGGAGACGTAGCACGACAGTTCATTTGCTGAGGCCAATAGCCAATAAGAAAAAAAAAAAAAAAAATTCAAGACAAGTAGTACGAAAGTTCAACTACCTGCCTCATGACAGCAAATTTCGTAGGTAAAATCCAATTTCATAAACAGGAATACCGAAGCGCACGGGACAAAACAACAACAGAACATCCAAAGTGAGGCAAAGCAAAATCCAAGTTTCACCATTCCGCAGGTAACATCAGTAAAGTCAAACCATAAACATCATTTACAGTGGATTACGAGTATAGGTGGAACACAAACACAGAACACCTATGGCTATTTCGGTGGTATATCACCGCATTTAGGGCACAATAGAGCACAAATTGGTGATAACCTCTTCTTCAGGGTAAAAAAAAAGACACACAGACATCAACGAAGTCACCAGTCAAAAAAAAAAAAAAATATTATAATTACGAGAGCAAGCTTAAATAAATAATAATATGGACTAGACCAAAAAAAAAAAAAAAAATCTAATTTTTAGTATACCCTTTACAATAATCAGGCAGGTTTGGTAACTAAAGACTATTAGGTTTCAAATTCAACTAAGCCATGATGAAAAATAAATAAAAAATAAATACTACCATTGTATTCATATTTTTATTATTATTTTAATACCAATATTTTTGTCTTTTTATTTTAATTTTTATTTCTATCATTACCATTACTATCACCATTACTACCATTATTACCACTACTAACACTATTATTTTTGTTCTTATTTCTATTTTTACATAGTTTTAGGAAGGTGGAGGAAAATTTATGATTGCAAAAAGGGATTACCTCGATAAACTTATTCAAGATTTTCGGCTCAAAAGACCCAAGAATGGAAAGGGATTCCCTGATGCATAATAAGCACTTTATCTGTTCTATACCACAAAATATACAAATATTCGAAGTTTGAAAGTGTTTCGGTACCAAAAACACTACAAAAAAAATGTTGCCCGTCAAACCCCAAAGATCCAATTGCCCAAAACAAAACATATTAATATATTAAAAATATAAAAATATCAGAATATTAAAATTATATAATGATATAGGCATAGGAGTGGCTGTGTGGTAAGTAGCTTGCTTACCAACCACATGATTCCAGGTTCAGTCCCACTGCGTGGCACCTTGGGCAAGTGTCTTCTACTATAGCCTCGGGCCGACCAAACTCTTGTCAGTGGATTTGGTAGACGGAAACTGAAAGAAGCCTGTCGTCTATATGTATATATATATATGTGTGTGTGTATGTTTGTGTGTGTGTATGTTTGTGTGTCTGTGTTTGTCCCCCAACATTGCTTGACAACCGATGCCGGTGTCTTTACGTCCCCGTAACTTTAGCGGTTCGGCAGAATAGACCGATAGAATAAGTACTAGGCTTACAAAGAATAAGTCCTGGGGGTCGATTTGCTTGTCTAAAGGCGGTGCTCCAGTAAGGCCGCAGTCAAATGACATAAGCAAGCAAAAGAGTAAAATAGTACATATAAATATATGAATATGAATGTATAAACATAATAATACTATAATGAAGTATAGGAATATAGATAAAAACTCTAAAAAAAAGAATTGAAAATATAGTGAAGGATGATACGAAAATTCGTGAAGCGTTCCATATTTTTTTTTTATAGGCGCTGGCGTGGCTGTGTGGTAAGAAGCTTGCTTCCCAACCATAAGATTCCAGGTTCAGTCCCCACTGCGTGGCACTTTGGGCAAATATCTCCTCCGATAGCCTCAGGCCGACCAGAGCTTTGTGAGTGGATTTGGTAGACGGAGTCGTATATATATATGTATATATTTGTGTGTTTGTCCCCCCACCATCGTTTGAAAACCGATCCTGGTTTGTTTACGTCCCCGTAATCTAGTGGTTCGGTAAAAGACACTGATTGAATGAGCATCAGGTTTACAAAGAATAAGTCTAGGGGCCGATTTGTTCGACTAAAAGGCGGGTTACATTTTAGTTATCTCCACCCCCATTAAAAATTGGGTTATTTCTCCCCACCACCCGTTTTACGAGAATTATCGATGCTTTTGGTTGTCTCTCTCAACTAAAAAATTGTTTAAGCCTCAATTAAACAAAAAAAAAAAAAATGAAAAAATTAATAAACATGAAAATTGAAAAAATTGATAAACATGAAAATTGAAGAAATTAAACATCTTATTGAATCTCTTTTACTCTTTTACTTGTTTCAGTCATTAGACTGCGGCCATGCTGGAGCATCGCCTTTAGTCGAGCAAATCGACCCCAAGACTTATTCTTTGGAAGCCTAGTACTTATTCTATCGGTCTCTTTTGCCGAACCACTATGTTACGGGGGATGTAAAAGGGTTAGATCCTTTTGATTCAATACTTCAACACATTATCGACTTTTGGCCTCCTCAATAGGAATGGTATGATCTGCATATCTATAAAAGGCAGTGTGTGTACGTGAATGTAATTTATGCACGTCCACAAATTAGCACGCATGTCGCTCCAATTTTAGGAGGACATTCGTCACGACCCTAGCTGTATTTTCGTCAAATTATTTTTCCCGAGGCACCATAACTTTTACCAATTTTGAAGTTTGCTTACATGAGTTAAGTCCCTTCTTGTCATAGCGAAAATGTGTGAGAGAGAGAGTGTGTGGGGGGAGAAGTTGCGTGTTGAAGTAATTCCTCCTACAGCTTTTGTGGTTTGACCGTTGATGGTCGATCTTTAGCGTAAAGGATGTCCACTTAGTGGTCATCCCTTCTCTCTCTCTCTCTCTCTCACACACACACACATGTATATATATAGGTTTTCGTCAGTTGACATAAAGTAATAACCATTTACTATGAGTGCTCAATTAGGCTTACCTCTAAAACTGTGATTTGAACTGCAACTGAAATGCGTTCTGTTGAGATTGCTTACCAATGCCAAATGTTTTGCCTTTTCATTCTTACTTGTCAATTACCCTATCGAGTTTCTCAACTCATTGGAGCCAACAGGGCTCCCACGAGGGGGTGCTGAAAAGTTTCTGGTAAAGAATATACAGGAGGATCAATTAATTATGATTTTATTCAACGTATTCCCCTCTCAGAGTCACACACTTATTGTAGCGGTAACTTCAGTTTTTCTAAGCCCTGTAAAAGAATACAGAAGATTGTGGGCCTACAACCAGGCCTTCCGCGACACCCGTAAAGCCAGGAACTTTGCAGCACCCCCCTCGTGTACACACGTGTGTTTACATGATTGTTCAACATCAGATTTGCCGCAGATTCTAAGGTGTTTGAATCTTTTGGTAGGGACGCTTTGTTAGCGACTGTCTTGAACTCTCTTAAGTTAAATAAAACTCAAAGAAAAAAGCATACCCACTCCTATCTATCTATCTATCTATCTATCCACCCGCCCACCCACCTTTATCTCGCGTGTAAAGGCGTACGTAATGAATAAAGTCGGAAATTTTTCAACTGTCAAAAATCGGAATTTCTTCTCTAAATATGTTTTGATTATAGTAGATTATGAAATGAATTTGCCAAAAATTATATATATATATATAATAAAAGACAATTAAATCGGGGTTGATGTTCTTCCTCCCGCCGCCGAAATCTTTTCTTTTATCTTTTTTGTTTTTGTTTTCACTTTCCTCGAATTTATATTACACTATATTTACGAAGAATCATAATGTCACAATGTTTAAAAACATACATATTCAAAGGAATTACAGGTTTTGTTGTAATAAAGAATTTCCGACTCTATTCGTTAGGAACGCCATGTATATGTACGCTCGCGCACACTCATACACAGACATAAGTATGTGTATGTATATCTTTTTGTCTCTCTCTCTCTAAAGATTTATATATTTTAATGCAATTGTTAATTATATATATATATGTATATATATGTGTGTGTGTGTAATAATAATATTAGGGATAAAATCCAAAATTACAGGTAAAAACTCAATTAAAATCAATTTATTAAAAATTAAAATTAAATTAAGTTTCCCTAATACTATAACTATATATATATATCTTTGGTGAATGCCATATCTTTTTGAATGTAGCTATCTATCTATCTATCTGTAATATATATATACATATTGATTTTTCTCTCTCTCTATATATATATGTATTTATATGTGTGTGTATATATATATAAATGCCTGTGTGTATATATATATATATTTACATGTGTGTATGTGCATGCGTGCGACTCTTTTGTTGAATAATGGCGAAACGTGACGACACTAAAAGTGAAAGTTTGTTTTTATTAAAAAGTTTGAAGAAAATAAAATTCCGCAAAAACAAAAGTAAAAGTGGTTATTGTGTAATGATATAAAGTTATTCTCGTAATAACGAGACAACCTCAAGAACGAGACTTGCACCGACTGATGTTACGTTATTAACGCTACTAGAAGTGTTTAGTTATTCAGTCTGAAACTTTTATCTGTATCGCTTATCATCCGACTTTCACTTTATCTAGAAGTGCCTCTTTATATATTTATTTTATCTCTCGAGGATTTCTGAATATTTTTTCCTTGCTTTTTTTTTTCTTACCCCTTTCCCAATTTTTTTTTTGTGTTAAAAATTAATTCTTTAATAATAATAATAATAATAATACTAATATTATCCAGTAACAATTAACAACAATCTATATTCATTTATTTATCTATCTATCTATCCACCTATTTATGGATACATAATATATAATTTACATATACATATATTTACATGTATGCAAAATATAAATATACCAGTGACACGTGCTTGTCTGGCTAATTGAAATAGACAAAGAAATATATATCAACAAACTGACAGAACATTGGATTTGTACTGATTTTTAAATGACAACAACATTAATACAAATGCTATTATAATAACAAAGGATATCAGGGTGTCCTAGTATCACAGATACATTTTTAGCTGGTTTAGATTAAGACATTGAAGTTTGCTGAAGCCTTTGTCTTGCCTTTTGAGGGGCCGAGGGTGAGTTAGTGGAGTTTGTTTGTTAATCCGACGGAGTTCCTTTATTTATTTACTTTTTAATTGCTGAAGTTGAAATTTAAAACAAAAAGATTGTCGACAACAACTGGGATTTTTTTAAAAAGAAGCAAAGCAGAGATAAAACAACAGAGAGGAAAAGGCAATGGAACATGTGAACAATAGCGACTGGACAACAGAGAAAGAAGATATGCTAAGGAATGACTACCCATTACACTATGCTTGCAGAGAAGGTGATGTAGATCGTTTGAGGCGGCTCTTAGATGAGTATACGGCAACAATGACTGCTCCGATAAATCTTGCTCTTTCTAACTCCATCATGCTGAAAGAGGATTGTTTTTATGGCTGGACACCAGCTCACTGGGCCGCATATTTCGGCAAGGTATATTTCTTTCTCTCTGTCTTTCTTTCTTTCTCCAATGTATGGTCACTTTTTTCTCTTATTATTCTTGTTGCTATTTAGGTTCAGATTTACATATAGTCCATCTGGACCGCTATTTAACCCCCAGGTCTACTCGGTTTCAGTAGAACTATTTATTACCGAAGACATTGTAGTAGCTAACAGCATCTGTATCTTCCGTTTCTTGCATGTCGAATGTAGTCTTAGATAAACTGTGGCCTGTCATTTTCAGGCACACTTAGCTACTATTAATAGTAGTTTTAGCGCCTAAACAGAATTTACCTTGGCGCTTAATACAACTAATACACGAAACTAATACTCTTGCATTGTAAGGGCCTCAAATAAATTCATTCTAGGGAATCCAGTTAACTTCTTGTGACAAAACAGTGAAATGCTATGCAACCAAACCTTTCAACCATTCCTAAACAAGGCGCAGTGAACACACACTAAATAATTGTTTTTTTAGATCAATTTAAATAATTTAAATAATTTTCCCCTTAATAATTAATAATGGCAGTCTTACACAAGTATTCTTTAATTTATGAATATCGATACTTTTTTTTATTGTTGGGGTAATATAGTAATTTAAGAATGCCTCAATTATCAATGATGTATGTTTAAAGGAAAGTGCGCTATTTATTTCTCGCATCTTTCGTTTTCGTTTGTAAATGTTATTGGCGAAATTCAATTCCCTCCAGGAGGATAAATATGAATTTGTTGTGCGTTTTTTTTTAAACCGTTTCTGCGCATTTATAATAGTACTAAATTACCTCCACGTTAAACTATAAGTCTTCATAAAATTGATGATTATACCAGCAAAAAGGAAATATCTCTATTGAGGCAGCGAACTGGCAAAATAATACTTAGTTTTGCGTTTCGAGTTCAAATTCCACCGTTGGCAACTTTGCCTTTCATCCTTTCGGGGTCGATTAAAAAAAAAATAACGGTAAATTTTCTGATTAACAGCATATTGCAATTTGCAGAATATTAAGAAGTCAGGGTACTAGATTTTACGTAAAAAATCCGAGTTTTTTGGGGGGTGAAAATCGTGCGGAAGTTAATCTGAAAATTTACCAAAATAACAGTTAGGTACTGGGTCTAATGTAATCTATTTCCTCTTCCTTCAAGAATAGCTGACTCTGCCAAAATTTGAAACCATTTTTATTGTTATGCAAACGAGCTGGCAGAATCGTTAGCACGCCAGGCAAAATGCTTAGCGGTATTTCGCTCGTCGCTACGTTCTGAGTTCAAATTCCGCCGAGGTCGACTTTACCTTTCATCCTTTGAGTGTTCTATAAATTATGTACCAGTAAAAAAAAACTGGGGAGGGGGGGGGGCAATATAATCGACTAGTCCCCTGCCCCAAAATTTCAGGCCTTATGCTTTTGGTTGAAAGGATAATTATTAAGAGGATGGAGCTGGCAGAATCGTTCACGCTTAGCGGCATTTGTTCCATCTTCCTATGTTCTTAGTTGAAATGCAGCGGAGGTCGACTTTGCTTTCATCCTTTTGATGTCAAGAAAAGAAATACCAGTCCATGTAATTGGCTCGAACCTCCGCCCCGGATATTTCAGACAAGATTTTTACAGCCAAATGATTTTTATGTCACCAAACCTTACTGCTTTCCAATTAAGGGATATATATATATATATATACAAAATGGGACAAGAACGCAAAACATCCAGACAGGTGATACACAGACGTGTGTGTGTCTATTTCTCTCTCATTCTCATATGTGTATATATATACATATACACACATATATGTATATACACGTGTATATATTCATCATGAATGATTTTTTTTTTAGAGAATTCGTACCCTTTATACGTATGTGAGTTGGAAAAAAGAAATCTGGAGTTGAATTTGTTTTCTTGTGTTTTGGAAAGAGGATGTTTTCTGGAGTGGCATTTTGAGATTTGTTTGTCGTTACGAATGTGTGTGTATATGTTGTGAGTTTGTAAACAAAGATTATTAAAGAAGTGAAGTGTTTTTCTAAAATGGTTCAAATTGATTACAACTGGCTCACATTATATGAATTTTATACAAGAAATCCTAAAAGGAACAAAAGTGCTAAATAGTTTTTATCCAAAGGAAGTTATGGAACAAAGTCTTGAAGGCTGATTTCAAGACACTGAGCCTTACGAAGATGACAGAGGACTAAAATATCTGGTGCCTCGCTGTACTCAAGGGGACTCGTCCACCACAACAGACTTGATACTGGTGCTACATAAAAAGCACCCAGTACATTCTGTAAAGTGGCTGGCATTTGGAAGGGCATTCAACTCTAGAAACCAGGTCAAATCGGACTGGAACTTGGTGCAGCTTGTGGTCAAACCGTCCAGCCCATGCCAGTATGGGAAACAGACATTAAAAGATGATGGTGATAATGTCCCTTACTCGCAAACACAATCATATGTCAATTACTCAGTGTTTAAGACGTCCATGTTACAAGCACCCAGCACACACTGTGAAGGGTTGGCATTAGGAAGGGTATCCAGCCATAGAAACAAAGCTAAATCAGACAACATATTGCCCAACGATTGAAGAGTGCTTTTAATACTTCAATCGTTGGGCGAAAATGCTGTGATTGTGAAGACCCATCGAACCAAATGAAATCATAGTTGTGGCTGATGTCACATATATATCGTGATAGCACCTGTGCCCAGCATCGCCTTCCTGGCATGTGTAAAGACATTCGAGCGAGATCGTTGCCAGTGCCGCTGGACTGGCTCCTGTGCAGGTGGCATGTAAAATACACCATTTTGAACGTGGGCGTTGCCAGTACCACCTGACTGGCCTTCGTGCCGGTGGCACGTAAAGCACCCACTACACACTCGGAGTGGTTGGCGTTAGGAAGGGCAACCAGCTGTAGATACTCTGCCAAATCAGATTGGAGCTTGGTGTAGCCATCTGGTTCACCAGTCCTCAGTCAAATCGTCCAACCCATGCTAGCATGGAAAGCAGACGTTTGATGATGATGATGATATATATATATATATATATATATATATATATACATATATATGACAGGCTTCTTTCAGTTTCCGTCTACCAGATCCACTCACAAGGCTATGATCGGCTTGATGCTATAATAGAAGACACCTGCCCAAGGTGCCATGCCGTGGGACTGAACCTGGAACCATGTGTTTGAGAAGCAAGCTTCTTGCTACACCTGCACCAATATTTCAATCTTTATTTTTAGAATGACATTGTAGCATAGGTGTAAGAGGCCAGATCTGATTAGTTTAAACGTAAAGCAGATAGAATATTTGGGCCACATATGGCTGGTTTAAATGTTAAATGGTTAAAGTGAACTAAAAACTGCCATTGAAATTACATGTTAATTTAAGTTCCAAATACCATCATTATAATGACAAAGTTATTGCACTAAATTTTCATTATTTTCAAAATCAATTGAAACAAAGGCAATGTATGTCAACAGAAATATAAACAAAAGGATTAAAAATCTACAGGTTCAATTCCAGACTATACATGGTTATCAACTATTTTGTCAAATTAAATGCTTTAGAATCTCATGGTAAAAGGATATATCTGTATTTGCATCGGGACTCCTTCGCATCGAAGACCGGTGATTGTCGTGTGCTGACGAAGGGTAAATACCCAGAAACTCGGGTCCGTGCTTATCACGTCAGGTCGATGATGGGAAAGATGACTTCCCTTTGCAAATACTGATAGGGCACAGAAAGTGTGTCAAAAGCGAGCTGGAGGAGATATTCTCCTGGGGCTCGCATTTAAGTGGAAAATATACTTCACATATATATATATGTATATCTGTGTGTGTTTCTTTGTGTCTGTTTCCCC
>NC_142939.1:17308215-17310715 GCF_046866305.1 Octopus bimaculoides | reverse complement strand
TTGCTTCTAATGTATTACTTTCTGGAACTGAAACCTGGATGATATGTTTGATTTTTACTTGCACAAGCATTGCTGGTGATAGAAATCATGTTAGCTGACATATTACTGGACTATTTTTATATCTGTGATACAATATATTATGCATGTGCTTCATGAACAAATTTTTTTTAAATCCCAGAAGTGGTGTCATTATAAAAAGAAGTTTTGTTGGTTCTTGTACTAACAGATACTGTTTAGGGGACAAATCTCCCAGTTTTCAAGGAAGGGGTTCTGTTTTTTTTTTATTTCACTTGTCCTACTATTTACAGGGCATTGTTTGTGGGAGACCTCAGCACATCACTGTTTATGTTTAAAGTGTATCAAGTGTAGGTGCTTTGAATGCTAACATTCATGCACATACACACATGGTTGTGGGCACAAGCTTCACTATATGGTTAAAAAGCTTGTTTTCGAACCATATTGTCTCAGGTTCAGTCCCACTTCATGGCACCTTGGGTTGGTGTCTTCTTCTATAACCTCAGGCTGACCAAAGACTTGTGAATGGTGTGTGTGTGTCTTTGATTTGTCATCATATGAGGGTTGTAGGTGAGTGTCATTGTCATACAGATATTACCTTACTTGGAAACAGGTGAAGAGTTGGCAACAGCAAGAGCACCTGACCATAGAAAATCTACTTCAGTAAACACCGTCTGATTCATGCAAGTGTGGAAAAGTGGTTTTTAAAATGATGATATTCAGCCTGGAATTTAGTCATCTTTAAACATTTATCATTATTTTTTTGTTATGTGAACACCTGCTTTGTTGAATTGTTATTTTTTAATGTAATGTAGTTTTCATGTGACAACTCAGTTTACAATGTTTTACAATGTTACTCAAACCAAACAGTTATTGTTTCCTTTCAAAAGTACAAAGATTAGTTTGATTTTAATTAATTTTTAAATTTTACTTTTGCAATCAAATTGTTAAAAACCTGTTAGGTGGGTGTGAAAATATTTCCTTTGTGGCATCGATTCATGGAAAATAGCCTGTGTGTGTACAATGGAAGTTTCAAGCTATGTTGCAGTGGTTACATGCTGGGAGGATTATTCAATAAAGGAAGTTAAAAGAAAAAGCAAGTAAAATAATTCAGTCATAGTTTTGTACAATACTAGACTTCTTTTATGCTTTATGCAACAACTAGAAACACCAACGAAGCTTGGATAGTTAAATTGTACAGAGAGCGTAAGAGGCCTTGACATACATAGAAGTCTTGTTTATATTGTAGCTTGTCCATTTGTATGAGCATGACAAAAATGGTTGACACCAGCAACAGCCATGACTACGATTTCACGGGTACCATTTACATGACATTGGTAATGGTCATGACTACAGTTACACTTGACCTGATGAGCCTCCTCAAACACAGCATATTGCCAAGATCTCGGTCCCTTGTCATTGCCTCTGTGAGGCCCTTGTAATCAAGCAACATGAATGGCACTAAGAGAAACATATCAGATGTTTAGATACACATACCAAAGTATGCTGTATTTTGAGCTGATAGGAGGGAAAGAACTTAAGGTAGAATGGCTATGTACACCTGGTGAGATGTCACGTCTGTAGTCCTGCTGTCACACTCAGAATCAGTTTGTGACACTCTGGTAGTACACATTAAACAGACCAAAATGGTAATGTGTACTAGATATTGCCCACCAGATGCTCCAAATCATAGTGTCTCATTCAAAGAGAGCCTCAAAAAGATGGAAGGAGTATTAACCAACCTTGATGACGGCCTTCATATACTTTGTCTAAGAGATTTCAGCCTCCCTAATGTCGAATGGCCCAAGAGCTGCCTTCTCTCAGGTATGTGACTGCATGAACAGAGACAAGCAAAGGCTCTGCTTGACCTCACAGACATGCTCATTATGGAGCAAATAATGTGTCACCCAACAATAGGTAAAAATGTCCTGGACTTCTGCTTCACAAATAATGTGCACTCATCCATAATGTTATGGTGACACCAACGATTTTCTCGGACCATAACTTTGTAGAACTAACAATGTATAGTCCACAGAGAACTACAGATATGCAGGCTACTAGATGCATCCAACTCTTTTCCAGCCTGAACTTTCATAGAACTGATTGGAAGGGTATTGAGAAAGAGGTCATGGAACAAAAACTGGTCTACAAGTCTAAGCAAGATATTGACATAAAGCTACAGAACCGTATGACTATCATGCATGGTATATGGAGTAAGTTTGCTCTAGAGAGAATATCAAACCAACAGAACATTATTCACAGAGAAAGAAAGATTCTAATGAGACAATGAGTAAAAATTTCAAACTAAGTGGGTCACTAAAGGATAACAAAGAAACCTACCTTAAACAAACACTGCTTGAAATTGAAAGTGAACTCAAACACTCCCATGAGAAGGAAGTCATGGCTTTAAAAAATATAAAGACAAACCTAAAGCCTTCTATAGATTTGTAAGAATCTACTTCAGTACAGTACAAAATAGGGCCAC
>NC_142939.1:17290715-17303215 GCF_046866305.1 Octopus bimaculoides | reverse complement strand
TATATAATACATGACCCATATACTGATAAATTTTGTTTTTCTCCTTGTATCGTTTATTAGCTTGCCTGCCTACAGAAACTGTCCTGCTTCAACCGACCCTACAACCTGAAGTGTGACATGAGGAATAGCAAGTTCCAACAGACACCATCACATCTTGCAGCTTATGCTGGTCACCCCCATTGCCTTCAGTGGTTGCTGCAGTCAAGTGCTGAAATTAATGCTCGGGTAAGTTCATTTTCTAAAGATAGCGAATATAGGCGCGGGAGTGGCTGTGTGGTAAGTAGCTTGCTTACCAACCGCATGGTTCTGGGTTCAGTCGCACTGTGTGGAACCTTTGGCAAGTGTCTTATACTATAGCCTCGGGCCGACCAAAGCCTTGTGGGTGGATTTGGTACATGGAAACTGAAAGAAGCCCGTCGTATAAATGTATATATATATGTATGTGTGTGTATATATTTGTGTGTCTGTGTTTGTCTCTCCAACATCGTTTGACAACCGATGCTGGTGTGTTTACGTCCCCTGTAACTTAGCGGTTTGGCAAAAGAGACCGATAGAATAAGTACTAGGCTTCCAAAGAATAAGTCCTGGGGTCGATTTGCTCGACTAAAGGCGGTGCTCCAGCATGGCCGCAGTCAAATGACTGCAACAAGTAAAAGAGTATTTGTTCTTGTTCTATTCTTTTGCTCTTTTACTGGCTCCAGTCATTAAACTTTTATGTGGCACGGTGCAGCATCATGTAAAAGTGCCTCTGTGGCACCGTGTAAAAGCATCTGTGTGGTTCCACATAAAAGTGCCTGAATAGTGCCATGTATAAGTGGCTGTGTGGTATCATGTAAAAGTGCCTGTGCGGCGCCACGTAAAAGCACCCATGCGGTGCCACGCAAATGTACCTGTGTGGCGTCACGTAAAAGTACCCATGTGGTGCCATGCAAAAGCACCTGTGTGGTGTCACGTAAAAGCACCCATGTGGTGCCACATGAAAGCACCTGTGTGGTGTCACGTAAAAGTACCCATGTGGTACCACATGAAAGCACCCATGTGGTGCCATGCAAAAGCACCTGTGTGGTGTCACATAAAAGTACCCATGTGGTGCCATGCAAAAGCACCTGTGTGGTGTCGCATAAAAGTACCCATGTGGTGTCACATGAAAGCACCCATGCCATTCAACCAGTCAAACCATTCAACCCATGCCATTTATATTTGAGAGAGTAATCTGAATGCCAAGGAGTTAAATTGGCCATGTCTGACCCTTCACACCAATCCTACAATACCATTCCAAAAATTAACAGTTTACCTCATCAAAATCTCAAAGCTATGAGATAATGCAGGTTTAATTCAAAGCAATGTGAATAACTAAACATTACCTTTGACAGATGAATGTGAATGCTAATGGGTTAAGCAATACTGTAACCACTATATGGTCCCATATTTGCCTTTATGCTTTAAAGCTAAAGGAATGTTGAGTACCCCAGCCCCATCTGAAATTCATTATTTTGAACGAGAATTTATTGTTTGTGAATGTTTTGTTGTACTTTGTTAGGACTATCTTGGTGAAACCCCTCTTCATAAAGCTGCCAGCACTGGTACTTTGGATTGTGTCAGCTTACTGATCTCTTATCAAGCATCCCTTGGGTAAGTTAACCATCTTCTTTGATATAGAAATATATAATAATAATTGCTTTGAGAGGAGAGCAGTTGGGTTTTGTGTGTATATTGCGCTGATTTACCTTATGTGGTTGCCTTCTTTCGGGAGTTTATTTACTATGTGAAAGTCTTCAAATTCAATGTTGTAGTGTACAGATACTTGGTATTGCCTTCTTACAGCATGGCCTGATGTTACAACTTTTGTCTCTTCAGATAACCCTCACCTTATTCTCTCTTTGTATTTCAGTATTCATCACCAGCATAATAATCCTTTTTACTATACACACATTGCCTGAACTTTTGTGGACTTTAAATTCAGAACTTGAAGAAATGCCATTATGCATTTTGTCCAATATATTAAAAATTCTGCTAGCTTGCTGCCTTAATAATAATAATGGTTTCAAAGTTTGGCACAAGGCCCAGCAATTGCACAGACGGGGGTCTAGTTGATTTCTTTGATGCCAGTACTCAACTGGTTCTTATGTTAACAACCTTGAAGGGATGAAAGGCAAAGTTGACCTCAGCGGAATTTGAACACGGAACATAAAAATAGACAAAACACTGCTAAGCATTTTGTTTGGCATGCTAACAATTCTGCCAAATTACCACCACCACCACTAACAAAAAACAACAACAACAATAATAATGAATAATAGTAATAATAAATAATAGCAATAATAATAACAATAACGATAATTTTAAAAGAAGTTGTGGCAGATACTGGTGTCATGCAAATGGCACCCGTGCCAGTGGCATATAAAAGCACCCACTACACTCTTGGAGTAGTTGGCGTTTAAATTCAGAACTTGAAGAAATGCCATTATGCATTTTGTCCAATACATTAAAAATTCTGCCAGCTTGCTACCTTAATAATAATAATAATAATAATGGTTTCAACTTTTGGCACAAGGCCCAGTAGTTTCATTGACTCCAATACTCAACTGGTTCTGATGGTTCTTATGTTATCAGCCTTGAAAGGATGAAAGGCAGTCGACCTCAGCGGAATTTGAACACAGAACATAAAAATAGACAAAACTCTGCTAAGCATTTTGTTTGGTATGCTAACGATTCTGCCAGATTACCACCACCACCATCACCAATAATTTTAAATAAAGTCGTGACAGAAACTGGTGTTATGGAAATTGGCACCCATGCAAGTGGCATATAAAAGCACCCACTACACTCTTGGAGTAGTTGGCGTTTAAATTCAGAACTTGAAGAAATGCCATTATGCATTTTGTCCAATACATTAAAAATTCTGCCAGCTTGCTACCTTAATAATAATAATAATAATAATGGTTTCAACTTTTGGCACAAGGCCCAGTAATTTCATTGACTCCAATACTCAACTGGTTCTGATGGTTCTTATGTTATCAGCCTTGAAAGGATGAAAGGCAGTCGACCTCAGCGGAATTTGAACACAGAACATAAAAATAGACAAAACTCTGCTAAGCATTTTGTTTGGTATGCTAACGATTCTGCCAGATTACCACCACCACCACCACCAACAACAACAACAGCAATTTTAAATAAAGTCATGACAGAAACTGGTGTTATGGAAATTGGCACCCATGCAAGTGGCACGTAAAAGCACCCACTTCACTCTTGGAGTGGTTGGCGTTAGGAAGGGCATTCAGCCATAGAGGACTATGCCAAATCATACGAGTCTGGTGCAGCCTTTCAGCGTGCCATTCAACCAGTCAACCATTCAACCCATGCCAGCATGGACAACAGATGTTAAATGATGATGATGGTGAAGTCATCGTCCTCATCATTGTTATTTTCATTGGCATTATTGTTATTGCCATTTCCTATTGAGATGAACCCTGATTCATCTTCCAAAGCTGCTAAACTCAAGTGCCTGTAACAATTCTTGGCCTTGTACCTAATTTGTAAACTGTTATTATTATGAAGGTCAGTGGAATGGCAGAGTTGTTAAAGCATCAGACAAAAAACATAATAGTATTTAGTTACAGCTCCTTACAGTCTGAGTTCAAATCCTGCTACAGCCAGTTTTTGCCTTTCACCCTTTTGGGGTTAATAAAATGAAATGCTAGTCAAGTATTGGGCTCAACAGCATTGACAAACTCCTTTTCTTCAAAATTGCTGGATTTATAAGTCCAGGCATGGTTGTGTGGTTAAGAAGTTTCCTTCTCAACTATGTGGTTTGGGGTTCAGTCCTACTGTGTGGCAGCTTGGGGAATGTATTCTACTCTAGCCCTGGGCCAGCGAAAGCCTTGTTAGTGGATTTCATAGGGAGAAACTGAAAGAATCCCATACCACCAGCATTGGAGCCAGTCAGGCGGCACTGGCATCGACCATGTTCAGATGGTGCTTTTTACATGTCACTGGCACGGGAGCCAGTCAGGCAGCACTGATATTGAATTAGAAGCAATACTAATACTGTAAGCATCACCACCGTCACATACTAAATAACACCTGTGTTTTGTTCATGTGTGTATTACCTGCTGGATTGACCTCAGACAAGCAATTCCAGTTTGTTGTCCCCTGCCTCCCTCTTCAGCTGAACGTTCCTAATCTTGTGGATTCGTGGGTGCTGGTGCAACATAAAAGGCACCTTTGGCCAGTGCCACATAAAAGCACCTGTGCCAATGCTGTATAAAAAGCACCCAGTACACCTTGTAAAGTGGTTGGTGTTTGGAATGGCATCCAGTTATAGAAACCATGCCAAAACAGGCATGGATCCATGCTGGCATGGGTTGAATGGCATACTGGAAGGCTGTACCAAACTTGTATGATTTGGCCTAGTTTTCTATGGCCGAATGCCCTTCCTAACGCCAACCACTCCAAGTTACAGACTTGCAGCTCTTCAGCTGGCCAGCTCTTGTCAAACCATCCAACATATGTGTCAATGTAGAAACTAGAACTGAAATGATGATAATCTGACTTGGGGATACAATGTCGATAAACTGAAATAACAGTGAAGTATCAATATCCATTGTTGTCTCGCCTGGTTTCGAAGTATTCAGTGATTTCTTTAAGCATTCAATGTCTTGAAACATTTCCCCAGATGCAATCCTGCAGCTAATAAGTGCATAAACAAAACACATACGCACAGTCTGGGGCGTTGGTAACATTTACATCCTCAGAGTAGCTTGTAATTTCAAATTTAATTCTCTTTTTATTGTGCTGTGCTGTTGCACATCAGCAAGTAGACTCTACCCTATTTGCATATATACCTCAGACATCTGCAATTCCAATTTTGTTCAAGGTGACTTGGGTATACAATATTGAGGAGCTGAAATAACGACTCTTCGCTCTTGTTCTTCACCTCCAGAGTGAGTTGTCTTTCTTGATTTAAGATGTTCAGTACTTCTTTTGTTTTAACACTCAGCATCTGAAAGAGACTTTTCTTCCCCCCCCCCCCCCCAGTGTTTCCTTGTTTTGATATCACATGATCGTTATAAATGAATGTCCTTCATTTTCCAGTATTCTGTGAAAACATTCGTCTGACCACGGAGGAAAATATTACAAATATTACCTTGCTTGCAAACATGTAAAGGTTGGCAACTGGAAGTTCTAGGAGAAGATCTGTCTTGATAAACTCTGTTTAACCCATTACAAGCATGAAAAAGGGGACACAAAAAGGATGTGCCTAGATTCGAAGCCATTATTATATTATGAGCTACTTTACTCCTTTGTTAATTTCTTGAGAAACCAAATCCATAACTGGCTTTTAATTCCCAGATTGAACTACTTTTCCTCTTCAAGAAGTGCTGGATCGACCATTCAGCTGTAAACCATTTACCATTTCTGTGGGGCTCCATTTCACTTGATGCCCTAAACACGAGCTTATTTTGCTTAATGGTTAATCTAGTGTTGTTTGAGAAGAAAAACTAGTAGTTTAACCTAGTTTTAATTTGTTTGTTAATGCTTCACTTGTCATATGTTAATGTCTTGATAAAAACGTGACTCATAATTTCAAGTTTTTCCTCTCAAACAGTTCACCGTTTGGTTTGTGGTGTTCGCTTTACATCACACACTTTCTCACAGCCAATAAGATAGCCTCAATGTTTCTCATTAATTGAAGGCTGTGGGCATTGAAATGGGGGCAGAGAAATTGCCATGTTTAATAAAAAGATATGATTATAAAGTTTTTACACTTATCTAATGCCATGACCAATATCGACATAGTATATGGACACAAGCTTTATTTTAATTAAAGATAGGAAGGTTTTAGATTTTAGCACACAGCCAGTAATTTCAGGGGAGAGTGTAAATCAATTACATCAGCCCCAGTGCTCAACTGATACTTAATTTATTGACCATGGGAGGATGAAAAGCAGAGTCGACCTCAGTTGAATTGGAACTCAGCGTAAAGATGGTTGAAACGCTGCCAAGAGTGCTAATGTTTCTGCCAGCTCATTTCATTTGAAACTGATAAAAGGTGGGAAAGAATAAAAAATTCTTGTTTGGTGAGATAGAACCCAGTTTTTGTCCGTTTGAGAATTTCAGTGCTACATGGTTGTTTGGCTTTATAGAAATAGCAGCCACATTATCTTCAAATCATATCCTAGCATTTTTTTTCAAAATCAAAGGACACATTGCATAATGTAATACTGGGTACACAGTATCTGAATAAAAAACAGGCTTTGTTATCGATGGAGATTGGGTTACCTTTAACCAAAATGCCTGCTGGAACAGGGCTGATGTTGGGGTTTAACAATGACAACAACATCTAAAAGTATGAAAAGAAGTGTGTTATCTTCCCTGCGGTCTTGATACTATTTTTTCTTCTACCAGCATCAATGAACACTTTTCCTTCAAATTCTTTCCTCTTTCTCTTTACTCCAAACATCTCTATTTCTTCTTCATTTTGGAATTCCTGTTGTTGGGTTTTAACTTATAGTTACACACACACACGCACACGTTGTTTGGGTATCTAATCACTGCTGTTAATAAGAAACCTTCACAACTTTCTCAGACTTTTTGTTACCAGTCTACCTCCCACACCTTTCCTCTTCAGCATTTCTATTTTGTTGTTCTCCTCCATCATCTCACTCAATTGCTTCATGTATAACACTTACATTTCGTTTTTGTGTGCATGATATAATAGTGAGTCGAGAAAGGATCCCCATATCTAGGACCTTGTCTTGCCACATGATTTTCAACAACACAGCAAAAAAACTAGTGTCGTTGGTTGTGCTTTCTATTCTTACTATTTCTTTATTACTATCTCTGACCCTGTTATCTCCCTCACTTGCTTTTGTTAATTTATGCACAGACACATGTTGATGTACGTCTGTGAATACATATTCTCAATCTGTTGGCCTATCATCTTTTTCTTTTCACACACAATAATCTCCCTTTTCATGTAAATTTTACTTACACGCCTTGACTTCATTCACAGCCTTCCAACACACTTCCTCGTCATTTTAAAGGTTCCCTTTCTCAACTCAGTAGTAAAAGTTAGTAATGCATAACATGTACAAAGCTACAGAGATCGTGTAGTTCAGGGGTTTTCAAACTGTGGTCTGCGGACCACAGGGGGTCCGTGGACAGCATATACTTTTTATGGGCAAATTGAATTTATATATGTTTTTTAATTGACAATAAACCTATTTGTTAAATACTGTTAAATAAATAAATGTAAAAATATATGTTATTTTAAGCAAATATTTATGTATAAATTTCATAAGTGTTTATAAGGGTAAAGCCTGAAATATAAAGGGGTCCGCAAGTCAAACAGTTTGAAAACCCCTGGTGTAGTTTACTTGAAACATTATTGTTGAAATACGTATGCAAAGAACAGGTGTTGAAGAAGGAACTATATTCAGAATTTTGTTTTTAATTAATCTTTATTTCAAAAATACAGCAAAAGATCCCACCATATTTTTAATTAAGTGTTGGGACTAGAAATATTTCAGCTGTAAACATTTAACAACTTTTTGTACTATTGTTCCTTTCAACACAGCTGTGATATCAGATGTTAAAGAACTTTGGATTCGTTACTGACCCTCTTCCTGGCACAAATTGTTCATCCATTTGTTCAATATCTGTTTTTCCATTCTAGCATGGGTTTAGACAAGAGTTCTTTGCAGCAGGATTTGATAGCCAGATGCTCTCTCTCTGTTGCCAACCTCCCTAAAGCAGTGCTACTCAAAGTGGTGCCAGTCTGCGAGCCATCAGCTGCTGACACGTGGCGAGTTTCCAAAAAAAGAAAGAAACATTATAAAATGCTTGTAAAATGCTTATGTAATATTTTATTATTTGTTTACAAAATAAATATGCGATAAAAAAGAATTGTCAACTTTTATTATATTTGTTATATATATTGTTTTCAGTATAAATTAATATTACTAAGAAATATTAATAGTCCCTGGCACATTGGAAAAAAAAAAACTGCTGGGATGCCACATCAGACAGTTTGAGAGGCACTGCCCTAAGGGATTTCATAATTCTGCAGGTCGTCAAGAGTAGAGAGTGACCAGTCATAATGTTAACAAAGAATGGCTGTATGGTTAAGAAAGTCACTTCCCAACCACATAGTCACAGGTTCATTCTCTATGTATGGCACCGTTTATTTTTTTTTTCTTCTTTCAGTCATTAGACTGGCCATGCTGGGGCACTGCCTTGAAGAATTTTAGTCAAATGAATTGTCCCACTAATGCTTATTATTTTTAAGCCTTGTACTTATTCTATTGGTTTCTTTTGCTGAACCACTAAGTTATGGGGACTTAAACGGGGGTTGGTCTAGGGTTAAATAGCATCAACTCAACCACCAGTCCCTTGGGTATTTTAGTAGACTTCAATCTGTAACAAGCATTTGGAGCAAACCTCTGTTCCCACCTCACTCATATTTTGTTCTGCACGCTATTTCCCCTTTTCAAAAACTGTGTGACATAATTTGAGGGAGATTTGACTGCTGTTTCTACTTGGTTGAGTGACCGCATAGAGGTACTCTGATTGAATGAATCCTTTCCCAATTTTTTAAACAGTGGAAAGTTTTAGATTTTTTTTTTTTTTTTTTTTTTTTTTTTGTGTGAATTCAACTTAAAATGTTTCCTGGTGTCTCTCTTCTCTTCCAGCATCAAAAATAGTGAAGGTGAGACGGCATGCAGTTTAGCCAGGAAATCTGGCTTCTTGGAATGTGCCCGCAACTTGGAAATGGCTGCCATTGACTCCAGCAATGAGAGCAGAAGAACAGTTCTTGATGACATGGAGGTGCAAAGCTCAAGAAATTTACATGAAAAGGCTCTGAGTGATATTCTCATGGACAAGGAAGTCAAAAAGAACAGGAAATTAGTTGGTGGTCGGAAGAGAACTCTAGAAGATTTAGATGAAGGAATTTTCAAATATTTACGACAAGGGGGTAAGTTTTGTCCTTTTGATTTTGACAGTTGTGGTGTTTCATTTAATGGCTGAATTAAAACAAATTCTAAGCAAGGACATAACTCTGCTTCTTCTAGTTTGCTTGGTAGGGCAAAATAAAGCTTGGATCCTTCCACTTTTTAATGGGAAAGACCATCTAGTCCAGGGTTTGGCAGCAGGTGGCCAATGACCCATAAGGGCTCCACTGAAGTGTTCTTTAGTTTTCTATAGGATTTAGGTCATTTTTTAAAAATTAAAAAAAAAAATCATTATATTCTTGGTCTGTTGACAAATCAATGGTTTTTATTTAATCAAATGTGGTCCACGAGAAAAAGAAATTGCTGGTCCTTGATCTAATTTTTAAAAAATCAATATCACGGAAAAATCAATATCAGGGAAAAATGGATATTGAAGAGTAAACAAATGAAACAAGCAAAGAAAAAAAATCAAACCACAAATAAGTTTGAATTTCATTTTATCTTTGAGAGAAGAGAAATACGAAAATTTAGTAGCTCCACAGTACCTATCACACATGGTTCCACTTGAGTATCTCTTGGAGTTCCCGCAGATAGGAGGGTTATGTTGTGGGATAGTGTCAGGGTGTTGGGAATATTTATTGGCTGCAAGACACATACATACTCACACACATACACATTTACATATTTGAAGCTATAAGATGATAACACAAACACTCAACTATGAGTGCATTGCGTCCTACAGCAGAAACAGCTGTAAGCTAATAAACTTCATTGCATTATTTCTTGTTCCCTTGTAATTTGTATAATTTCTTATACACTCCCTCATGCATGTGGTGAGCTTCTTTGAGTTTCTAGCATATCCACTCACTAGGTTTTGGTTAGTCCAGGTCTACAGTAGAAGACACTTGCCTAAGGTGCTATGCAGTGGGACTGAACCTGGAACCATGAGATCATGAAGCATACTTCCTAATCACACAGCCACACCTATGTCTATAAAGACGATATTGTCTTTAGCCTTCTGTTGGTGAAGGATAGTCAAACAAAGCAAAGTAACAGCTGTGGTAAATACAATATTATATAATTTCTACTCTATTTAATTATTTCTGCTGAAATAATTTATATCATCATCATCATATGTCTGTTTTCCATGCTGGCATGGGTTGGACGGTTTGACAGGAGCTGGCCAGCTGAAGAGCTGCCCAGGCTTCATGTCCATTTTGGCATGGTTTCTATGGCTGGATGCCCTTCCTAATGCAAACCACTTTGCAGACTGTACAGAATGTACTGAGTGCTTTTACACAGCACTGCCATGGGTGCATTTATATGGCAGTGGTATGGATGCTTTTAACATAGTACCAGCACCCACGAGCCCACAAAATTAGGAATATTCAGCTGGAGAGGGATGCAAGGGATAAGCTTGTATGCAAGGACAACCATGCTTTTACTTCTGTGAGGTAGTACACTCTGAAAAGTGGTTGGTGTTATGAAGGGCATCCAGCCATAGAAACCGTGCCAAAACAGATGGAGCCTGAAGAACCCTTCAGCTGGTCAGCTCCTTTCAAACTGTCCAAGTTATGCCAGCATGAAAAACAGACATTAAATGATGATGATGCTACATCATCATCATCAATTAACATTCGTTTTCCATGCTAGCATGGGTTGGACGATTTGACTGAGGACTGGTGAAACCAGATGGCTACACCAGGCTCCAATCTGATTTGGCAGAGTTTCTACAGCTGGATGCCCTTACACATGTCACGGGCACAAGTGCCAGAAAGGCGATGCTGGGCACAGGTGCCATCCCAATTTCGCTTTCGCTTGCCCCAATAAGCCTTCGCAAGCTGACTTTTGTGTCCAATGAAGATGACGTTGGCATGGGTGCCAGTTGTCGAATTTAGTTCGATTTCGACTTCACTTGCCTCAACAAGTCTTCGCAAGCGGAGTTTAGTGTCCAATGAAGGAAAGGTACGCATAAGTGGGCTGGCTACACCCGTAGCAGAGGCATTGGATTTAGGTCTCACTTGGCTTGCCGGGTCTTCTCATGCACAGCATATTTCCAAAGGTCTCGGTCAGAAGTCATCGCCTCGGTGAGGCCCAATGTCCGAAGGTCTTGCCTCACCACCTCAGCCCAGGTCTTCCTGGGCCTACCTCTTCCACGGGTTCCCTCAACTGTTAGGGTGTGGCACTTTTTCATGCAGCTATCCTTCGTTCATTCTCGCCACATGTCCATACCAGCGTTATCGTCTCTCTTGCACACCACAACTGATGCTTCTTATGTTCAGCTTTTCTCTCAAGATGCTTACACTCTGTCGGGTATGCACACTGACATTACTCATTCATCGGAGAATACTGGCTTCATTCCTTGCGAGCTTACGCATGTCCTCAGCAGTCACAGCTCATGTTTCACTGCCATGTAGCATGGCTGTTCATACACATGCGTCATACAGTCTGCCTTTTACTCTGAGTGAGAGTCCCTTTGTCGCCAGCAGAGGTAAGAGCTCTCTGAACTTTGCCCAGGCTATTCTTATTCTAGCAGCTACACTTTCAGCACACCCACCCCCACTACTAACTTGGTCACCCAGATAGCGGAAGCTATCAACTACCTCTAGTTTTTCTCCCTGGGATGAGACAGAAGTTGTTTCCTGTTTGTTTACAGTGTTTATTGCACCTGAACATCTGCCACATACAAAAACTAACCTCATATGAAAATATATAATTCATTCCTCCCCCTTCTCTCTGGACCGAATACCCATCCATATATTAACCAACATATATCTAATGCAATGCTCTTACCTATCTATCTTCTCTCTCACCAGAATGTATTATTTATTCCTCTCAGTATTCACACAACTCTGGACCTGTTAGTAATGAGGAGTACTCAGCCAGCTACTCACCAGGCTGAAGATACCTTAATTATATGAACATTACATTGTTACGCCTATGAAGGCGCATGGCTTAGTGGTTAGAGTGTTGAGCTTATGATCGTGAGGTTGTGAGTTCGATTCCCAGACCGGGCTGTGTGTTGTGTTCTTGAGCAAGACACTTTATTTCACGTTGCTCCAGTTCACTCATCTGTAGAAATGAGTTGCGACGTCTGTGGTGGCCAAGCTGTATCAGCCTTTGCTTTCCCATGGATAACATCAGTGGCATGAAGAGGAGAGGCTGGTATGCATGGGCGACTGTTGGTCTTCCATAAAAACAACCATAGGTTGTGTGTTTGTCGGTGAGGCGACTTTCCACCCAGACTTGTACCCCGGAAGGGGTACCTCTTAGGTGCACGATCGTCATTCGTGACTGACGGAGTTGAGTTAGTTTACATTGTTGTTAAGGAATCTCAAGTTAAACTCAGTGAAGATCATATTCATCATCATCATTTAACGTCTGTTTGTCCATGCTGGCATGGGTTGGGTGGTTTAATTGGGCTGGTAAGCTGGAAGGCTGCGCCAGGCTCCAGTCTGATTTGGCATGGTTTTTCTACAGCTGGATGCCCTTCCTAATTCCAACCACTCCAAGCGTGCTCAGCTTGATGGGTCTTATTCTCAAGCA
>NC_142939.1:17273215-17285715 GCF_046866305.1 Octopus bimaculoides | reverse complement strand
GTATTATACGTACTTCCAGGTTTGTGTTTGGGCTTCTGTCGTGTGTGAATAGATAATTGAATAAATTTTACATATCACCTGAGATCTCATTTCACAACTAGATCTCATAATGCAGGGAAACGGTTGCATAATCAAGTACCTTCATGCCTGGAGAACTATGTTGCATAGATCCAACTGGTTGAAAAACTTCGATAATGTAAATATGTTAATAGTTACCAGGGTAGCAAGAATCTCTCAGAAACTGGGATATTATACCTGGTTAAGGGGTAGAAATTCCATGTTAAAGTGATGTATTTTGAGTTGATATAAAGAATAATAATAAATGGAGCAAAACGCATATAATCAATAAGTAGGAATTAAAGGAACTTATTGATTTTGCTCCATTTATTATTATTCTATATATATATATATATATTATTTTGTTTAAAAGAGTTCCAACACTGTCTGTTTTTTATGTTTTATTTATATTCCTGCAGAACCAATGTGGGGTATAGAATATGGAATATACAATATATAATATAATATACAATATATAATATAAAATAAAATAAAATAAAAATGGATGGCACCATGAAATAAAGTATTGAATGTAGATGAAATATTGAGTGTTCAATATAAAGGATCAAATATATAAATATAAATATAAATATATAAAGGCGACTCTAGTTTCAGGGCTATTTCCCTTCGTCATGGCCGGTATGACAGACTTTATATACACACACTCACACGCATACATATATATATATATACACATATACACACTAATTATTCATTATCTCCTGTCTGTGTTTTGACATGCATTTTGTGTGTATATCTGATTGTCTCATTATCTAAGTAAAAAATATATATATATATATGTAATACATGTATGTATTGTCGCCCCAAAAATACATTGTTGTGTTTGGTATGTATTTCATATGAGTTATCTCCCTTGTAACTGAGGTAGATCTACTTGTTTGCTTCGAGAGATACACGAAACCGGAGTTTTGAGATAACCAATTATAAACATGCCCATCATGGCCACCAAATTACTGTCACCAGTGAAAAGAATACTTTGCTAAATCTACTAATTGCATTGTCGATGATTCTAGGTTAACACTGTTGCTATTTCATGCAAATCAACCTACTGCAATGGGACTCATATGCAAGCAGTACATTGATATATCTTATGTCAATGAACCTGTATATATACTTATATATATATAAATTAAACAATAGGGTAAAAATTGGATATTAATTAATATCAATTTAATACCAGGGAACAAGCACATTAAAAGAATCAGGGAGATTCAGAAAAAATATCTGAGATCATCATCATCATCATCATCATCGTTTAACGTCCGCTTTCCATGCTAGCATGGGTTGGACGATTTGACTGAGGACTGGTGAAACCGGATGGCAACACCAGGCTCCAGTCTGATTTGGCAGAGTTTCTACAGCTGGATGCCCTTCCTAACGCCAACCACTCAGAGAGTGTAGTGGGTGCTTTTACGTGTCACCCGCACGAAAGGATTATTGTATATATAAAAATATATATAAAGGAGGCCACTAGGTGGATTGCTAATGTGCTAGAAGAAGATCACATGTCATGTGTCTATGACATGTGATCTTCTAGCACATTAGCTGTCAACCTAGTGGCCTCCTTTATATATATTTTTACACAGACACACACATATATATATATATATATATACATACATACATACATACATACATACATGAAGTGGTGCTGCAAAGTTCCTGGTTTTGGGTAAAAGAAAATACAGGAGGATCAGTTAATTATGATTTTAATCAGTATATTCCCCTCTCAGATTGCAGCAGTCCTTCAGTTTTTCTAAGTCCTGTAAAATAACTCGGAAGATTGAGCCTCCAACCAGGCCTCTCATGATGCCCTTAAAGCCAGGAACTTTTTCAGTGTCCCCTCTCAAGTGCCGAGAGTTTGAAAAGTGCTAACACAGGAAAAACTCATCCCTTGAACCTTTCTGCTGCTTCTGGTAGATATTGACTTCAAATTTTGGCACAAGGCCAGCAGTTTTAGAGGCGGGGGCTAAATCAATTAGATTGACCCCAGTACTCAACTGGTACTTAATTTATTGACTCTGAAAGAATGAAAGGCAGAGCTCACCTTGATGGCTTTTGAACCCAGAGCACAAAGATGAAGTGCAGCTAAGCATTTTGCTCTGCTTGCTAATGGTTCTGCCATCTTGCCACCTTAGCTTCTGCTAAATATTAATAAAGAAAAGATATATTTATATATAGGCGTAGGCATGACTGTGTGGTAAGAAGCTTGCATCCCGTCTCCATGGTTCCGAATTCAGTCCCACTGCATGGCACCTTGGGCAACTGTCTTCCACTATAGCCCATGGCCGACCAAAGCCTTCAGTGAATTTGGTAGATGGAAACTGAAAGAAGCCCATCGTATATATGTGTTACTGTTGTTTTTAACCTGAGGCTAAAAACAACAGTAACATTGTCCTCAATGGGACTGCCCAATTTAGCTGGCAAATATATTTTACTATTCCGTACTGTTACTGTTTACTTCTCACTCAGAGATTTGATATAGCCTATATATATATATATATATATATATATGTATTTATGTATGTATATATTTGTGTCTGTGTTTGTCCCCTCACCGTTGCTTGACAACTGGTGTTGGTGTGTTTACATCCCTGTAACTTAGCAGTTCGGCAAAAGAGACCGATAAAATGAGTACTAGGCTTGCAAAGAATAAGTGCTGGGGTTGATTTGTTCATCGCAAACCACCGTAAGGTGGTGCTCCAGCATGGCCGCAGTCAGATGACTGAAACTGGTAAAAGAATAAATAAAAATAAAAATTAAAAAACGAGGGTAGCAATGTAACGACTGACAAGTACTGTACATTCAGTAATCTCACCTTATGCATTGCGGTAAACAACTTATCAGCTTATGTAATATTGTATTATTTGTTTACAAAAGAAATATAAGATAAAAAGAATTGTCAACTTCTATCATATTCATTATATATATTGTTTCCAGTATAAATTAATATTACTAAGAAATATTACCGTCCCTGGCACATTAGAAAAAAAAAATTGCCGAGACACCACATCAGATAGTTTGAGAACTACTGTACATGAATGTCCTGTTGTAGTATTATGTTATTCACTACGGTTTTGTGGTTTTGTGACATCACAGGATTCTCTGAAGAATTGCAATTGTACGTTGGTTCCTAACCTACAAACTATAGTATGTTTTCTTGTATCATACTCTCTCATAAATAATCAAGAAATACTTGACTGTTGCAGTCTCACTTTTCCTAGTTCTGTACAAATCGGTACAACTGTCTGCTGCTGCTGCTAGCAGCTGTTGTGTTTCTTGTAATTAGCACGTGTTTATATTAGCTTTCAGCATTAAGTTCAGCTTTACTCTTGGTGCTGAGTCTGCAAAAGGAATTCTACCATTTTCCTCTTTGATAAATTTTATTCCTACATCGTAAAAGAATATTCATGTTTTCTAATATTAACAATGACCCAGATAATTAATGTTGATATGGTGACTGTAATGTAAAAGTTAATAATAATAATAATAATAATAATCATCATCATCATCATGATCGTTGTTGTTTAACGTCTGCTTTCCATGCTGGCATAGGTTGGATGGTTTGACTGAGAGAGCTGGTGAGCCAGAAGGCCGCACCAGGCTCCAGTTTGATCCGGCAATGTTTCTACAGCTGGATGCCCTTCCTAACGCCAACCACTCTGAGAGTGTAGTGGGTTGCTTTTACGTGCCACTGGCGTGAGGGCCAGTCAGGTGGTACTGGCATCAGCCATGCTTAGATGGTGCTTTTTATGTGCTACCGGCACAGGAGCCAGTCAGGCGGCACTGGCAATGATCATGCTCGAATGGTGCTTTTTACATGCCACTGCCATGGGACCAGTCAGCCGGCACTGGCATCGACCATGCTCAAATGGTGCTTTTTACGTACCACTGGTACAGGTGCCAATCAGGCGGTACTGTCATCGGCCACGACAACAACTTCACTTGCCTCGACAGGTCTTCGCAAGCGCAGTTTATTGCCTAATGATTGAAGGGTACTCTTAATGGGCTGGTTATGCTGCACAGGCATAGGCCACGGTTACGGTCTTCCTTGGCTTGTTGGGTCTTCACAAGCACAGCATATCTCCAAAGGTCTCGGTTACTTGTCATTGTTTTGGTGATGCCCAATCTTTGAAGATCATGCTTCAATACCTCATCTCAGCTCTTCCTGCTTCTGCCTCTTCCACAGGTTCCCTCTACTGCTAGGGTGTGACACTTTTTCACACAACTGTCCTCATCCATACACAACACCGACTGGCCCCCTCCCCCAAAATTTCAGGCCTTGTGCCTAGAGTAGAAAAGAATATTATTGCAGAGCATTTGGCCCCAACAGTCTGTCTAATAACTTGCTTAGTGGTTGACTAAATACACTGCAGTTTATTGAATTGCCTGCATGAGTCAGTATGCATGCATCCAACCAACAGGCCTTATTCAACATTAACCTTGTTGCGATCATATTTCTGTTGAAATGCTCTGTGTTTCTTTCAAGAAATTTTAAATATAACAAAGAATTTAGTAAAATAACTTAGTTATTTATCATTAAGCTAGTGTTAGGAACACAAATTGTGACTAAGGTTTGGTGGAAGATTTTAATTCAGAACTTTTGAAAACAAGACGTTAGTACTACAGAAGCGGTTTCAGCTGGGTTGGTATCAAAAGAGTTAAACTGTCAAAATTTTGTCACTGCTGCTAGCCACGACACAACCAGTTGTACCTGCTGTGGCCATTCTTATGTAATATTTCAAAAGGGAGAATAATAAACTATAGCAGCAGTAATGGTTATATAAAAGAAAATGGAAGTGAAATCATTGTATACTTTCTTATCTCATGAGAAAAATGAAACATTTTAGAATACTGATGTCTCGCTTTGGCTGGGTCTGGTCTATTTAACAGAGAATTATTTTCAATGATCCTTGAATGGATAAAAGCAAAGACGACTGTGACACAGTTTGATATTCGAGTGTAGATGTACAGAACTGAAAGACACTTAGGCATTTAGTCAAGTGTGTTGGCTAGGTTCCTTTTGAAATGGTAATAACCTGTCGTATTTTGTATTTGTTTTAATTTCAGTGATGTTGGTTATGCTTTCATATGACTTTCATTTGTTACAAAATATTTGTTTCTGTTTGCCTAGGAAATGTGGTTATGTTGGAAGTGTTTTTGTTGATTAGTATTAGCATCATCATCATCATCAACATTTAACACCCGTTTTCCAAACCTGGTGTGTTTATGTCCCCGTAACTTAGTGGTTCGGCAAAAGAGGCCGATGGAATAAATACTAGGCTTACAAAGAATAAGTCCTGGAGTCGATTTGTTCGACTAACGGGCAGTGCTCCAGCATGGCTGCAGTCAAATGACTGAAAGAAGTAAAAGAATAAAAAAGTCACTTTTCTGTACTTGTAAAGGGTCAGGCAGAATATGATAAAGGCAAATTTTTCTGTTTTCTCTCCTCATTCCTTTCTGTAGAAGAGTATAGGCTTGAAATATCGAGGACTCTTTCATTTTTCCTGAGCATCAAAACTAATACACCCTGTTTGTTCTTCCCTTACCTATTTGCCTTTTGTTTCTTAGTGTGTTTTGCATTATTTTGGACCAGATTTTCCTATGGCTGCATATCCTTTCTGTCACCATCCCTTACCTGTTTCCAGGTATAGTTAAGACTTACCATTATCAGACATGTCTTTCATGTCAGATTGGAAGCAAACAACACTGCTTATATAACAGTGATGCTTGTTTACGACCATCACATAATGTCAATGAAGGGTACATACAAAAACATACACACATGCATATATATATATATATATATATATATATATATATATATTCGGCAGACAGACAGTGAAAGAAGCTTATCATGCATGTGTATGTGTGTGTGTGTGTGTATATATATATATATATACACACACATACACACACATGCACATGCATGATAAGCTTCTTTAACTTTCTGTCTGCCGAATCTACTCACAAGGCTTTGGTCAGCCCTGGGTTATAGTAGAAGACACTTGCCCATGCTGCCACACAGTGGGTTTGAACCCGAGACTACATGCTTAGGAAGCAAACTTCTTAACTACATAGCCACACCCTTAGGAATTTAAACAGCTTCATGATCTCCATTTGCTGGGACCTTAACATTCGCTCTTTGATGTTTGCTGTTGAAGAGAGATTTAAAGCTTCTGTTGTGCATTAGTGTCTGAATATAGGTGTAGTTATACTTTACAACAGTGTGGTCTCAGGTTCAGTTCCACGTTATGGTACTTAGGGATAGTGTATTCTACCATAGCCCTGCATTGACCAATGCCATGTGGGTAAATTTGGTAAATGGAAACTTTGTGTGTGTGAAAGGTTTCTCCTCCCTGCTTTGAACAAACAGTGCTGGTTTGTTTACATCCCTGTAACTTAGTGATTCAGCAAAAAGAGACTGATAGAGAAAGTACAAGACTTGAAATAAATGCTGGGGGGTTGACTTGTTTGACTAAAATCTTTAAGGTGGTGAGTACTCCAGCATGGCTACAGTTCAGTGACTGAAACAGCTAAAAAGAATAGAAGAATAAACAGGATCACTCTTCCATGGAGATTATATAAAATTAGGGCAAAAAGTTACTGAATAGGGAGATTACAAACAAGATATATTATAAAGTAGGCTTTGTACCTCTAGAATATTCTACCAATGAATATACTATAACTGTACTAAAACCAAACGGAACAACAGCATGTGAATTTAAATAACGTTAATTTTGTCTTTGTCTTTCATTGGTATTATGATTAGAATTTATTCTACATGTGTTGGTGCCGTTTAAAAAGCACCCATGCAGGTGTCACATATAAAGTACCCGTGCTGGTGTCACATATAAAGCACCTGTGCTGGTGTCATATATAAAGCACCTGTGCTGGTGTCACATATAAAGCACCTGTGCTGGTGTCACATATAAAGCACCTGTGCTGGTGTCACATATAAAGCACCTGTGCTGGTGTCACATATAAAGCACCTGTGCTGGTGTCACATATAAAGCACCTGTGCTGGTGTCACATATAAAGCACCTGTGCTGGTGTCACATATAAAGCACCTGTGCTGATGTCACATATAAAGCACCTGTGCTGATGTCACATATAAAGCACCCATGCTAAAGGTGATGCTCCAGCATGGCTGTAGTCAAATGACTGAAACAAATAAAGGAATAAAAGAACATACAAGCATACCTCACCCTACGCCATTAATTCTCATTCCAGGAGACATGACTTAAGTCAAAAAATGACTAAAATTGAATTAACTTGTCTCTAGGCTAGGCTAGGCCAGGCCGAATTTACTTGTCTCTAGGCTAAACTGATGATAACCATTCCTAGTTCTGTATTTTATTTATGGTTAATAATTCCCTCTCTCTCTCTTTCGGAGAGAGGCACAAGCACATACACAGACATATACACACACGGCAGTAACTTCCGCCTACCAAATTCACTCTCGGAGTGGTTGGTGTTAGGAAGGGCAACCAGTTGTAGAAACTCTGCCAAATCAGATTGGAGCCTGGTGTCGACTCCTGGTCCACCAGTCCTCAGTCAAATTGTCCAACCCATGCTAGCATGGAAAGCGGACGTTAAACTACAATGATGATGAATAATACATGGTTAATAAAAACCTATTTTAAGCTTACAAACAAATATTTTTTTTATTTTTTAATACAGTACAGTAAAAAAACAATAATCTAAATTTACGAATACAATTTGGCAGTATTTGCTGTACATCACGGATGCTTTATTTATGAATGCGGTTTGCAATAAGACATGGTAAAATAAAAATCTTCTTTAAGCTTAAAAAACAAAATCATAATTATCATTATTTTGCAATAGTAAAAAAAAAAAACTAGATTATTTAAAATTTACCAATATGTACATACAATTTGGTGATTTCGTAATTTCGTTCACTAAGCTACACTACTTTATGGTGTGTATCTTAACATTTACTGTACGTATTTTAATATGATTTTATATGCTTTTATTCTTATTTATTAAACAGCAACATGATTTTATGTGCTTTTAATTGTTTCCTAGTGATTTTATGATTCCAATATTTGTGGCAGACAGACGTAAAGTCGAGTAAAATGACTTGATTTCTATTTATCCATATATTACTTTTGAAAACCGACATATAATCGAGAATGACTTAAATCGAAACGACTTAAGCCGAAGTATGCCTGTGTGTGTGTATGTAGATATATATATATATATATATATATATATATATATTATTTTGCTTAAAAGAGTTCCAACAGTCTGTTAAAGTCTGTCATACCGGCCATGACGAAGGGAAATAGCCCTGAAACTCGAGTCACCTTTATATATATATATTTATATTTATATATTTATATATTTGATCCCTTATATTGAACACTCAATATTTCATCTACATTCAATACTTTCTTTCATGGTGCCATCCATTTTTATTTTATTTTATTTTATATTGTATATTGTATATCATATTATATATTGTATATTTCATATTCTATACCCCACATTAGTTCCGCAGGAATATAAATAAAACATAAAAAACAGACAGTGTTGGAACTCTTTTAAGCAATATATATATATATATATATATATATATATATAAGCACACATACAAATGAGTAGATAAATGAAAGAAGGGCACTTGACACATTCATTGGGAGTTATATGTATGGACCAAAACAGTTTGATCCAAACTCCTTGGTACTCTGAGTTTCAGGTCTGTTGCTAGTCTTTGGCCATTGGACTCTGATGGCTGAAGACTATCAACACACTTGAAACTCTGAGTATCAAGGAGTTTGAATCAAACTGTTTTGGTATATATGTATGTGAAGACATGAGGCAGCATATTGTGTTTTTGAGCAAAACACTTAATTTCACATTGCTTCAGTCCCCTTTCGATCAGGGAGTATGTTGACCTGTTTGCCTAGCCCGTGGGGTAGCATCATTTGAAGGCTAAAACAATGCAAAACCGAATTGTGACCAGCGATGTGTAACAACATCTGATAGCCTGATCAGTCATGTGATCATGTGATATATATATATAAAAATGTGGAGTGGAGTGAAGGCTTTTGAGAAGGCCAGGATGACACATGCAAGACTCCAGAGAGATTTAAAGAAGAATGTTGTGATCGAGAAGGTGAATCTCAGTGACCTTTTTGTGTGCACAGTTTGTGACAAGCCATGCCTTTCTTTTGCTGGGCTCAAATCTTATTTGCAGACCCATGAAAAATGAACCTCCACCAACTACTCTACCTATATATGTGTGCACACCTTTCAATGCCATGTATGCCATAAGGTCTGCAAATCTAATGGAGGCCCCAAAAGACATTTTACGGTCCACAAAAATCCTAACTTAACTGCAGCTCTTGGTGGTCCAAATCAGATGTGCAATCTATGTGGGTGTCTTTTCAATGCATTATCTGGTTTAAAAAGCCACATCAGGCACTATGATGGATCTAAGGTGTAGGTAAAAGAGGTGGTCAGACTCTGCATAAGGAGTAGACAGCCACCATGTATATAACCAGAAAGAAGTTTTGTGACTAATATCTTAAGTCTTCTGGTGAGTATGTGGTTTATGTAGACAAGTGATGAAACCTGTAAATCAGGGGTTTTCAAACTGTGGTCCGCAAAGACAAGACGGGGTCCGTGGACAGCAAATACTTTTTATGGGCAATTTGATTTTATATCATCATCATCATCATCGTTTAACGTCCGCTTTCCATGCTAGCATGGGTTGGACGATTTGACTGAGGACTGGTGAAACCGGATGGCAACACCAGGCTTCAATCTAAATTTGGCAGAGTTTCTACAGCTGGATGCCCTTCCTAACGCCAACCACTCAGAGAGAATATATGTTTTTTAACCGAAATCTTTTAATTGACAATAAACCTATTTGTTAAATACTGTTAAATAAATAAATGTAAAAATATATGTTATTTTAAGCAAATATTTATGTATAAATTTCATAAGCGTTTATAAGGGGGTCCCTAAGGTAAAGCCTGAAATATAAAGGGGTCCGCAAGTCAAAATGTTTGAAAACCCCTGCTGTAAATGGTTACATAAATTTGATTCAAAGGAAAATGAAATTCTAACTCCATATCATTTTTTCCCACATAATGAAATCAAGAATTTTGGATTCTTTTGTCAATATGGAAACAATTTTCTGGTTACTTTTAGTTTATTTCTTTCTTACCTTTTCTTTGCATTTTGCTATGAACTAAACTCAGTCATATTTACACTTTTTATCCATAATTTCATAGCTAATTCTTCAGCTTTCTCATTTTGTTTATAGTTTGTCTCATTGATGCAGTCTGCCATTAACTTGTTCATTTTTAACCACAGTATTGTTTTAAAATTGTATATTTTCTCTATTTCCATTGTTGTCTTTTGGTATTGTATTAAATGCTTTAATGTCAGTATTTCATGAATTACCCTTTTCTATGTGCCAAATATATATTAAATCTGTGCACAAGACAAACAGGAATTGGAAAAAAAATGCAGGGAAACAAAACAAATTAAATTTGAATAATACTCTTGTAAGGTTATCCGTTTGACTGTTATTTTTCTCTTGATTCTGTCTGTCTATTTGTTTCCTGTTTTTCTGTGCACACATGAAAATGTAAAAATGTTTCTGTTTCATGACAATGTGCATCAAATTAATGAAGACAAGTTGTTGAGAGAAAAGAAGGTAGAATAAATAACAAAGTTTGTTGTGTAATTAGTGATTTATTGAGGGATTGACTAAGTGGTTTTTGCCAAATAATAACAGATATATTTAGAGCAAATTCGAGAACACTAAGAAGTTCATTGGTGGGTAACATGATACATTGCAATTTACAGATTATACATGAATGTCATACAAATGAAAAAAGGAAATATGAGATGATATATTTTCAAGATAGTTTAATTAGTGAAGAAAAGCCTACATAGTGTCATAATATATCTTAGTGGCTTCTCCAGTCCCCATCAATCCCGCTCTCTCTTTTTCCGTCTCAAGATTCTGCTGTGCTTCTTTTTTTAAAATGATTTAATTAGAAGAGTAGAGTGGTGTCTATGGTGTTTGCCGGTCCTCCAGCCTGGTGTTTAACTCAAACTTTCATCATGTTGTTTAACTGTAGTGGAAATGTGGGTAGGGAAGGAGTTCCGGGGGTCTCCAGTTTTGTAAAAATAGGATTGTAAAGATAGGATTTTGTCAGTGGTTTAGGAGGTGAGACAGTGGATATGATGACCACATGGAAAGTCGATTGTGTTGGATGGGCATGGGTGAAACAGGAACACAACTTAGTAGTTTTAAGAGATGGAGATCAGTGTACCTGTGGCCTGCCGGATGCAGCCTGTTAGTGTGGACCTCTTCTATAACCATTTACTGGTTACAACACAACATCAGGGCAAATGAGCAATGAGCAATAATACTTGATTATAGAGTTGCTCTGATTTATCAATAACTGGTCTATGTTTAAATACTTTCAGCTTCTGATGAAGAAGAAATATAGTCATTAAGACATTGTTTTAGTATTACTATAGATATGTGGTTGTATAGTGTATGTGTGTGTGTATATATTTATATATATTAGATGTTGATTATTTTCCAGAAGCGTTTAAGGTTCAGCGCTTAAAAATGTCTGATGAAATGTATTTTTTGAGGTGTTGGCATGGCTAAGGTGCAGACATATCTGTGTGGTTAAAAAGTTTGCTTTCGATCCATATGGCTGTGGGTTCAGTCCCACTGCGTGGCACCTTGAGTAAATGTCTTTTACTATAGCCCCTGGTTGACCAAAGCCTTGTGAGTGAATTTGATATACACACACACACACACCACATATTTTTCCAGTTTCCATCTTCCAAATCCACTCGCAATGCTTTAGTGAGGCTTGAGATTATAGTAGAAGACACTTGCAATAGAATTGAACCCAAGACCATGTGGATGGGAATCAGACTTCTTAACTATACACCCATGCCTGCCCCTATCCACATATTAAATTGTACAAGTGTATTTCTTCAAACAACTGTAGCTTTTTATGGAGATCATAAAATATGAAAATAATACTTGTTTTTATGAGATGCAGTAATGTTTTTAGATTCTAAGATATAACATATCTGGACAAATGTCATACAATTTATCTCACAATCTGTGACTTTGTTGTACTTGAAACAAGTTTGTAAACAAACCTGTTGTTGCTTGATAATGAAAGAGAAATTGAGGAGTGTTTGTATCATTATCGGTAAATTGGTCTGGATTTCTATACCTTGTGGTTGTTTATTTGTAGTTTAGTCTTGTTCTAGTAGACCTATAATCTGCAGAATTCCAACCACGAACATCCTGTCTTTTATCCAGATATTGTGTATTGAAGACAATCTCTTTCAATGTATCCTCTTGTCTTTAACCTTTTAGCATTCAAACCGGCCATATCCGGCCC
>NC_142939.1:17242478-17272715 GCF_046866305.1 Octopus bimaculoides | reverse complement strand
ATATATATATATATATATATATATATATATATATACTATATATATATATATATATATATATATATATATATATATATATATATATTATATATATATATATATATATATATATATATAATATATATATATATATATACATATATATATATATACATATATATATATATATATATATATATACATATATATATATATATATATATATACATATATATATATATATATATACATATATATATATATATATATATACATATATATATATATACATATATATATACATATATATATATATACATATATATATATATATATATATATACATATATTTTTTATTTTTTTATTTATTTATTTATTTATGTGTTTCAGCCAAGTGGCTGCGGTCATGCTGGTGCACCACCGTGATTTTCACGTTCTTTGCATGGCTCTTCTCCCCCACCTGACATGGTCCAATCAAGAGTTTTGATGGCACATCTGGTGTATAAGAGAATTTGACACAGCTGCCCTAAACTGCGTCTCATTACGAGCCATTGGTTCGTCTAGTATCGTGGAGAGGAAAGCGTCAAGTTTTGTCTTGAAGACCTCCGCATCCATGTCTTGCATGTCTCTCAAATGTTTTGGCAGGGCATTGAAGAGCTGAGGTCCTCTGAAACCGAGGCTGCTGCAGTATCTCGTTCTTATGTGAGATGCAGTGGACGGTACCTTTGGCACCATGCAGTGGCGACCCGTGCGGGCATTCCTGTAGTACTTGATACCAAAGTTTGGCACCAGTCCTTCCAGTATTTTCCATATGTATATTATTACATATCTCTCCCGCCTGCGCTCCAGGGAGTAGAGACCTAGTGCCTTCAGTCGCTCCCTGTAGTTCATCTGTTGGACTGTGGCGATCTTTTTTGTATAGTGCCGCTGAATTGCCTCGAGTTCTGCTGTCCGCTTAACACTGTGTGGTGACCACAACTGAGAGCAATAGTCTAGGCGGCTCAGAACAAATGTCTTCCACAGAATCAACATGACTTTTTGATCCCTTGTACGGAAAGTCCTCAGTATCCACCCCGCCAGTTGTCTGCACCTTGCTGTCAACTTGATAATGTGCATGTGAAATGATGCATCACTACACATGTTGATGCCCAGATCTCTAACTGTTTGTTGTTCTGGGATTGCAGTACCTCCAGGCCCTGTGTATGCCAGTTGGGAGGTACTTGTGGTCTTGTAGCGCAGTACTTGAAATTTTTTTGCATTGAACTGCATATTATTTTGCTCTGCCCACTCATATATTGCATTTAGGTCATTCTGCAGGCTTACAATATCATCAGGATTCTTTATTGCCTGAGATATCTTTGTGTCATCAGCATAGCTAGTGACAGTGGCTCTCCGCGTGACCGTGGGCATGTCCAGAAGGGCCACTATGAACAGTAGTGGCCCCAGAACAGTTCCCTGTGGAACACCGCTCAATATTTCTGTTTCCCTAGATAGTTCTCCATTGGCTGCAACTGTCTGACTTCTACCATTCAGGAAGTCATGCAGCCACTCTCCTAATTTACCAGCTATGCCAAGGTTTCGCAGCTTGTGACATATCAAGCCATGATCAACTTTGTCAAAGGCTTTTGCAAAGTCGAGATATATCACATCAACATTTGAATGGTCAAGTAGCTGCTTCAGGACCCAGTCATAATGCTGCAAGAGCTGCGTGAGGCAGCTTTTACCTGGACGGAAACCATGCTGGGTCTCATTCAGCAAGTCATTTTCTTCTAGGAACGCAATCAATCTCCTTCTGACAATTCGTTCCATGACTTTGCTAATATGTGAAGTCAGAGAGATGGGCCTGTAGTTTCCAGCCTCTGCTCTGCTTCCACCTTTATGGATAGGACATATGGTGCCTTCCTTCAGCTTTTTGGGAAGTTTACCATTTGCAAGGAAACTCTGGAAGAGTATCCGGAGTGGTCCTGCTAATTCTTGTTTACACGACTTTAAGAGGACAGCTGGGAAACCATCGGGGCCAGTTGCCGAATTTAAGCTCATTTCATTTATGGCAGCTATCACATCTTCCTCTTCAATGTCGATGTAGGTAATGGATGCAGTCCCCTTCTGCTGAGTGCTATTGTCAAAGAAATCAGCTGGGTTCTTTATCTGCATGTGACTCAGAGGAGAGGTGAAGACACTCTTGAATTGTGTACTGAGCACTTCACTTATCCATGTGGGATCTGCAGTCAGTGAGCCATTAGGCAGGTACAGGGGTCCTATCTTATACTGCACCGTAGCAGTCTCCTTTGCAAATCTATAGAAAGCCTTGGGGTTTGTTTTTATGCTTTCTACTGCTCTCTTTTCCTTCTCTGCTCTCTCCTTTTCATGGGAGAGTTTAATTTTGTTTTCTATTTCTAACAGTGTTAGCTTTAATTTAGCCCTTTTCCTATCCTCCAGTTCTCTATTTAACTGGTTTGAGACCTTTGTTCTGTGTCTCATAAGGATTTTCCTGTCTCTAGGAATTCTATTGGCATGTTTGCTGGTCTTTCTATATGGCACGTATTTGGTGCATATGTCTTGTATGGTTGACATAAAATGACTTAGTTTGAGGTCATTGTCTTGTATAGAAAGGCTGTCATGCCAGTTTTGATTTCGAATCTCTCTGCGAATTGACTTCCAGTCCGCCCCGTGGAAATTCAGGTTGGATATTGCTTGAGTCCTCCTGGTGGGGTGGGTGTCAGTGGGTTGTCTAGGACCATACATAGTTAATTCTATAATGTTATGATCTGAGAGAGACGTGGGCGTTATTTTCACATTATGGATTAGGCTCACATTGTTTGTGAAGCAGAGATCTAAAATATTGCTTCCCCTGGTTGGTTGGAGTATCACTTGTTCCATGAACAGCATGTTGGATAGTTCTAGCAATGATTTTGCCTGGCTTTGTTCATGCAGTGACATCCCAGAGAGGATGTGACCTTCAGGCCATTTAACATTTGGGAGGTTAAAGTCGCCTAGGAAAAGTATATTGATGTGTTGGTCCAGATTTGTCAGGACCTTTTCTATGCGTCTGAGGCTGTCCTCAAATTTACCTTCCTGCTTTGCGGTATTTGGTGGACGGTATGTTGAGCATACAACTACATCAATTTGTTTTATGTGTACTATTAAAGTATCACATACTGAGTTTGAGTGTGATAGTAGTAGTAGGGGTGTGACATCTTCTCGGATGTACATTGCAACTCCCCCATGACTTCTATCCCTTCTGTCTGTTCGGAGTACGGCATACTCTGGTATATTTATCTCCGCATCTGCTATATTAGGTGTTAGATGCGTTTCGGTAAGCACCATGCATATTGCTTGATTGCATGTTACTAGGTCTTTCAAGTATAGGAACTTGTCTTTGCCGCCTGTTCGTAATAGGCCCCGGATATTCAGTAGGAATATGGGTGTGATATCTGTGCAGGGGTTCCTGGTGTTAGCGGTGGCCATCCTGATCCATCATCTGTGGTGGTCTTGGACAATGGTTCGTGTGGCGTTGACTCTGTACCCTCTGCATCCACGTTAACTGTTGTACCATTTTCTGGGCCAAGCTTAAAAAAGCTTGCTGCTCAGCTACTGCAGTTCGTACAGCCTCTGCATATAGCCTTTTTTTGGGAGCAGAAGGAATATACGGACTTCTCTCTTTGTGAGTCCTGTTGGTATTTGGTGGATTATGTGTACATAGATTTAAGCTTTCTGGTCTCCCTTTTCTGCGCTCCCCGCTTATTTTGTTGTAAGTGGTTATCTACCTTGTTTAGCTGGTGGTGTTTGGGATGGGCAAATTTGCAGTTTTGTCCCTTTTCCCCGTGCCAGCAGGTACCATTTAGGTAGAATTTACAGATCTGTTTCTTTTTCTTTTTCTCTGTGTGACGTGTTTGGGCTTGAAGCCTGTTTGTGTTTACCGTCTTCTTGTCTGTTCTCCTGTCTTTGTCGTTTGTGGTGCAGCGTTGACTGTATTCACCATGGTCATTGCATCCCTCATCAGTGGCTACAGCACTGGTGGCATCTGCCTTGTCTTGGTGATTCGTCTGGTCCTCCTGAGCCTGAGCACAGTGTGCAGGGTCTTCACTGTCCATTTTTGTGTCCGTGTCTCTCATAATGCCTTCTAGGAGGTCAAGGTGCGGTTTCACGAGCTCGTAGGAGCGAATGAGCTCCAGTTTCTTTCGATCAATTTGGGCCATTGACCTGTGGAAATTGTACCTATCCAGGCTTTCGGCTATTAGATCGTTTGCTGGTGATCCTTTGGCCAAGTTCCATGCGTGTATAAGAAGACGAACTTCTTCCAGCTGCCAGTTTCGGCGCATCTTCATCTTCTTGTTGGCCTCAACTTGGCGCTGTACAAAGTCTCGTCCTCTGGTATCCATGGTGCACGATATTTGAGAGAGAGGGGTTATCTTAAAGAATATAGGAATAGTACTAGAAAGAAAGAAGAGTATAAAGAGGGGAGGGAGAAGGGAGAATACGAAGTAGAGCGAGTAGAGAGTGCGTACAGAGTACGAGATAGATAGAGAGAGAGAGTGGATGTGATAGGAATAGAGATGTATGAGAGAGAGAGAGAGAGAAGATAACTCAAGAGAGAAACAAACAAAATGAAACGAATGAAACGAATAATGAAAATAAAATAAAAAAATATTAAAAAAATATATACATATATATATATACATACATATATATATATATGTATATATACATATATGTATGTATGTATATATGAGGGAGAGAGGATAACTCGAGAGAGAGAAACAAACAAGACAAAATGAAAATGAGAAGGAAAACGAAAAATTAAAAACGAGAAATATATATATCACGGAGAACAGAGAGAGAGGGTGAGAAATAGAGAAACTAAGAGAGAAAAAGTGAGGGAGAGAAGATGGGATAAGAGTAGAATAGAGATTTCGATTAAGAGTGTTAAAACGAGGTGACTATAAGGGAAAATGAGTGAAAACTTTTAATACTTTAAATAAACTAAGAAGAACGATTTTATCGTAAATAAATTTAATCGTAAATAAACAAAACTATTCTATGAGAGAAGTTACAGTATGTTAACAAGCAAACTTAGTATGTAAATAAACTAAGAAGAAACGATTTTATCGTAAGTAAATTTTATCGTAAATAAACAAAAACAAAACTATTCTGTGAGACAAATTACGGTATGTTAACAAACTAGTGAAATAAATTATTTTGTCGTAAATTGTTTTTGGAGAGAGAATAGAATATTAATAAAACTTAGAGATAGAGAATAAAACTTAGCTCAGATTTCTATCTGTATAACCTCTCACCACGTGCGTGGTTTCTTCGAAGATGGTTGTTCGCTTTGGTTCGCTCACATTAACGTGCGTTGTATATATACTATTTACTTTCTTTTTCAACGGTTATAATGCAGGACCGTCATTAAACAAACAGGTACCGAGTTTTGTGTCGGCTTCAGCGAATATTTATCTTCGATATGGAAAGATACCTGTTGGTTGCTTCGAGAGACAGGGAAAAACACGTCTTAACACTACGAAACCGGAAGTATATATATATACATATATATATATATACATATATATATACATATATATATATATACATATATATATATATATATACATATATATATATATATATATATACATATATATATATATATATATATATACATATATATATATATATATACATATATATATATATATATATACATATATATATATATATATACATATATATATATACATATATATATATATATATACATATATATATATATATATACATATATATATATATATATATATATACATATATATATATATATATATATATATATACATATATATATATATACATATATATATATGTATATATATATGTATGTGTGTGTGTGTGTATATATGTATATGTGTGTATATATATATATATATATAATGAATGAGGGAAACGGTAAATTGGAGTTAGCAAGAATCTTTATTAAGCACAACAATTGTTTCAACCCATGCTGCATCTGTTCCTTACGGGTGGGGTATTGCACAGCTAGTTGTGTTGCAGTTATTTATTGCAGTGGCATGCTACTAAATATACAGCCAAAGTCCAAATAATTACTTATATATATATATATATATATATATATATATATATATATATATATATATATATACATATATATATATACATATTTATGCTATTTATTTGATGCATTTGTACAATAAATAGTCAATCGTTGATGGTTATAGGATATCTTTAAGTTGCTCTCTATAGATTTTCTATAGACTTCAGAGCCAGCACTGTAAGTTGCAATGTTTCATAACGTCATAAGTGGCTCTAAATTTCATAGAGAATCTGTCAAGTGAAAATATTGCCCTGTTAACACAGTGAAAATATTGCCCTGCTAACACACAGTGAAAATATTGCCCTGCTACCACACTGAAAATATTGCCCTGCTACCACACAGTGAAAATATTGCCCTGCTAACACACAGTAAGACACATTAGTGCAATGTTGATGTATAAGCCTGTCATGTACTTTATAGCATATTATGATTGTAAAATGAAATACTGTGGCCTTGCCAATAATTAATTTACATGATGTCTTCACCTGGTGGAGAAAAGATGTTATGAAATTCATTCTGTTTTCAACATTAGCAGAGCAGTTGAAATAATTACAATAGAGCAATGAAAACTTTTGCGGTGTTGACTTTATTTGGATCGTATCAAATATTCTATGACACTCACTGCTTGTATACAAGACTTTACAAAACAAGATTAGATTGCAGTTTGGCTGTTTTTAATTAGTAAGTCGTAACGAATGGGTCACTGAACTTAGTGATTGATAACATTATTATTGTTTAGGTTAGCTGAGATTTTTATGCAGTAAAATGATAAAGATTGTAATAAAGGTGCAGGCGTGGCTGTGTGGTAAGAAGCTTGCTTCCCACCCACATGGTTTGGGGTTCAGTCCCACTGTGTGGTAACCTGGGCAAGTGTCTTCTGTAGCCTCATGCTGACCAAAGCTTTGTGAGTGGATTTGGTAAATGAAAACTGAAAGAAGCCCGTCGTGTGTGTGAATTTGTGTGTGTTTCTTTCTTTTTGTTTGTGTTTGTCCCCCACCATCACTTGACAATCGGTGTTGATGTGTTTATGTCACCGTAACACAGCAGTTCGACAAAAGCGATTGATAGAATAAATACCAGGCTTGAAAAAAAGTAAATTAGTGCTGGGGTTGATTCAGTTGGCTATAAGTCCTTCAAGGTGGTGCCCCAGCATGGCCGTAGTCTATTGACTGAAACAAGTAAAAAAAATATAAGTCTACTCTATGAATTCCTGTTTTTCTCGACGTTTGGGGCTAGAAGTGAACTCTTGGGACATTTATTGAAAATTGAAGAACTGAATCCCTTTGGTTAGCACTGGTATTACCCCTAGTCCTCTTAATATATCACACTTTTACATGCAAACAAATCCATGGGTTGGGATTGAACCCAGAAACTTTTATCATAAATCCAATTCTGATATCCAACCTATTAGTGTCTCTTGAATATATGTTAATAGTCATTTAATCTTCAATTTTTCTTGATATTTTTTGCAAAGCTAGTCTTAGTCTAACTATTGTCAACTCTCCTCTACAAAAAAGAAAGTGTCGGTGATGAATCCAACATAAAAACTAAGCAAATGACTTTCTCCAGTTGTATAACCTAACAGCTGAGAGTTTTTAAAAATCTAAATGATGTTAGATGTTTTAATTAAACACTAAGTAAAGTATCTAGTTATAAATAAATAAGGAACTTGCTGAAGACTAACTAAATATGGACAGCTGTGGTTGTTGGCACTCCGTCGCTTACGACGTTGAGAGTTCCATCCAGTTGATCAGATCAACAGAACAGCCTGCTCGTGAAATTAACGTGCAAGTGGCTGAGAACTCCACAGACACGTGTACCCATAACGTAGTTCTTGGGGATATTCAGCGTGACACAGCGTGACAAGGCTGACCCTTTGAATTACAGGCACAACAGAAACAGGAAGTAAGAGTGAGAGAAAGTTGTGGCGGAAGAGTACAGCAGGGTTCGCCACCATACCCTGGTGGAGCCTCGTGGAGCTTTAGGTGTTTTCGCTCAATAAACACTCAAAATGCCCGGTCTGGGAATTGAAACCGCAATCCTATGACCATGAGTCCACTGCCCTAACCACTGGGCCATTGCACCTCCCAACAGCTGTGGTATGATATATGATAATGAGGTACTTCATAGAGAGGCCAATGTTTGTATGCTGTCAGTGATGTTGCATCATATTCATGGTCTGAACACTTAACTCTTAGGGGCCAAATCCATCTTGCTCTGTTAGCTTACAGTGTTTTATACTGTTACCTTCTGCAGGAATTGCTTGTTGTGATAGGTCAGTGCTATGTCCAAGAGATTGATCTCTTGTTCGTTTAATGCTGCAGGAACTAAAGTTGAGCACTGGTACTCCTGGTTTTTCATGATCTAGTAACTAATCATTGTTAGATGTATAGTACATTCCATTGAGATTTGTCTAGCCGTCACCGTTTTCTCCAAGTAACAATCTTTATTGGAATCTGTACATCTAAATTACACAGTGAAAAAGTAATTACAATTTCGACTACTGCAGCTCTTAGGAACTGATCACCTGTTTGAAAGGCATGTAAGTGATTGAGATCATAAAATACTTATTGAACGGGGTGCCAGTCTCACAGAGTTATCTATTTATAGCTGGGTGGACTGGAGCATTGTAAAAGGAAGTGCTGTGCTTAAGACCCCAATGCATCGCCTGATCGAGGAATCGAAACCATGATCTTGTGATTCTGAGTGCAACACCCTTACCACTGGGATACGCACCTTCAAATATGACATGGCTTATGCCAAATAGAGCAGATCTGAAGAGAGGATATGGAAAGAAACCTAACCTCTTGTAGTCTGCTTACTTCCTGCATATTGTTTTCGACTTAAATTCTAATCTTTACGGCAACACTGTGAATATACACAAAATCAAATTGGATGAGATTTAATGAGATTCTGGAATCTTCTTTCACTGCTCTTTTTTTTTTTTTCCACCAAGGTCCACACCAAATCACCATTCTTATTGATTTCAAAAGCTCAACTTAACCAACTTCATTATAATGTTATGGAATCTATAACTTTGAACCTCCATTAAAAAAAAAAAAAATAATTTAAGCATGAAATCTATGAATTAATTAATCCCCTTTTTCTATTTTTAGACATTGAACCGGAACGCCACAGTTCTGAAGACCCTGATACTTCCATGCCCCTAGGTGACTCCAGTTTGAATCTCCTTGCCCTTTATTTTTTTTTTCTAAATGTATTTTTTCTTCTTCTTTAAGTTCCAATATGTCCATCATCCCCGTCCACAAGACCACAATATAATTGCTTTTAACAGCTTGCCTTTTCTTTGTTGTTTTCTTTTTTTTTTTTGCTTATTAATAATGCAAATATTTTCTTTAGAATTAGCTTATTAATTCTTTTAGTGAACCAAAGGTAAAAAAACCATTGCAGAAATTTCTTTAATGCACCGCTTTCTGTTAAGGGTCATTTACTTAATTCTTTTTTTTTTTTTTCTTGATGTCCATTTTTCCATGCCAGCATAGGTTAGGTGAGTAAATTATCGAGGCATTGTTTTACAGCCGGATGCCCTTCCTGTTGCTAACCCTTCCCAGTTTTTGAAGTCAGGGTGTTTACATTCCACTTGTCTTTGAAAGTGCAGAACTACCTGACATTTTTTGACAGGAAATGCTTAACAGATGTCACTGTTCAAACACACACACACAGACACATGATGATTTTTTGTACTGTTTCTGTCTTCGAAAACCACTCGTAAGGCTTTGGTTGGCCCAGGGCTATAGTAGAAAACACTTGCCCAGAGTGCTACATAGTGGGACTGAACCTGGAAACATGGTTACAAAGTAAGCTTGTTAATCACACAGCCATGCCTGTGTTGGTTGAAATTGTGTGTGTATGTGTGTATTAAATGGGACTCCACAATGCAATACCTTGAGCAAGTGTTTCTACTCTAATGTCAAGTTGATCTAAAATTTGTAAGTGAAACACCAAATAGATAGAAGCTGTGGAATCTAGTTGGGTTAGCTGTATTTGTAATCCGAGATGTCATTTCAAGCCAATGATGGAACCTCTACATAGTTGCTTAGCTTAGCTTGCTAGAAACAACAGCTAAATGTTTTTAAATTACATTGTACTGCCGCAAAAAGGGGTGAGATAGTTATATACTGTTTGGTGGAGTGTGGGATCATAGCTGGAATACCTTTTGCTATAAGTCTGCTTGATTCTGAGTAAATTGGAGCTATAAAAATAACGGCAGCAGTTGCATGCTATATCTACTTCAAGGTAAAGGGTTAAAGTGTTTGTGGAATTTGCTCAGCTACTTATTCTGTGATGCAAAGTGAAAGTAGTTCCACCGATTGATCAACTGAAATATTTATTTTAAAATAAACCATCTGCATCTGTAAACAGACTGTTCCACAAAAGAGTATTAACCCTTTCGTTACTATATTTATTTTGAGATGCTCTGTGTTTCTTTTAATTATTTTAAATATAACAAAGAATTTAGTAAAATAACTTAGTTATCATTTAGCTAATGTTAGAAACCTAAATTTTGACTAAAGTTTGGTGGAAGATTTTAATTCAAGACTTATGAAACCTAGACATTTGTACTACAGAGCCAGAGCCGGTTTCAGCCGGGTTAGTAATGAAAGGGTTAAAGAAAATCGCTTTTAATGGGAAGTTTCGAGTAGTGAGTATGATCCTGTTGAAAATTTGCCGAGTCCAAAGTTCAGTCCTTTAATGACCAAGCAGAAAATATCTGAAAATGTGTTTATTCAAATGCTTATAATGCTGTTTACTCACGGTCAGATTATTGTGAAAACTGGCTTAATGGCAGAAAAAAAATTTAGTTCTTTTTAATTAATGTAGATTAGTCATTTACACTAAAATTAATGTTTGTGTATGTATGGTTGAAAACTTATGACGTAATAATAAGAATAATAATAAAAAAGCAAATGGACGAAAGCAGATACACAACAATAAGACAATGGAAAGAGATAGTAATAAGTTAAACGCAATTTGTAACAGACACGGATGTACAAACGTCACGCACGAAAAATAGTTTCCACTGACCTTTTGCATTGTTTTCATTATGAAATCTACAGATAAACTGAATTCAAAGCAGCCAACTATATACGTTAAGGTTTCATAAGAAAAATCACCGAAAACAAATTGCAAAAATTCAGCAAAAAATTCATGAATTGATTTTAAAACTGAAAGTTAAGGATTGTAAATAAATGATAGAGAAAAGAATTAGCTCTTTAGCATTTAAACTGGCGACATTCAGCCGAAATATTCTATCTATGCTGAAGCTGGCAAGATCTGACCTCTCACATTTACCCTACAATGTCAGAGTGAAAATAAAAACAATCATATCATTGAAATCTTGAAGCCATGAGATAATGCATGATTAATTTAAAACATTGTGAATGAATATTGTATTTGAGAAAGTAATCCGAATGTGTGCACTACACATATGTATGCATATATATTTGTGTACCATTTGTGATGGTTAATTTCTCAGACAAATTTGCTGAGTATGTGTCATTAAGTTACAGTTCTAAGTTCAAACACTCCTTCTGTCCTAGAAAAGACAACAGGAAATCATTTCAGTGTATGTGTCGTGCATATCACTACCAGGCCTTCAGTTGTGGCCTTGTCACTCAATAGGGCTATGAAACAACTACTACTTACTACTAATTGGTTTAATTACCTTTGTTTAAAAGTTATTGTATATATAGAACTGATTTATAATGTAGTAATGCTTGCTGTATGCATTTTTCTATTATTATTATTATTATTATTATTATTATTATTATTATTATTATTATTTTGCAGTTTGGTAGTTTTGAAAACAACAGTGTTTCTCTTGTGATATGGATATGTATATGTATGTTTTTGTGTCTGTATTATTTGATTAATATATTTAGATTCAGTTCATTTTCTTACATGGCCACAGTGTTTCAGCAAAGCTTGCATTCACAAAGCTTCTATCTGATGAGGCTTTAGAAATACATGCTTTGCTGAGAGAGAGAGAGAGAGAGAGAGAGAGAGACACACACACACACACATGGCCATGTAAGAACATGAATAAATTTAATTATACTAAAATCTGTCTCTAACACTAAATTCTTTTATTTTCCATTTTTTTTTTACTTGTGAACTATTATAATTTCCAGGCTGTCCCTCCCTCTTCCATCACTTGAACATATATGTGCCTACATACACATAAAATTGCATATTTGTATGTACTTACTTTTTTTTGTGCTAATTAGGAATAGATTTTTCAGATTTAAATCATCTCCTGCTTGCTTAACCCAAATATAATTTTGCTAATCATTAATAACTAATGAGACTTCAAGTGTTTTAGAAACATGTATCTGGACTGTTGCCAGTTAACTGAGTCTCTGAAGTTTACTTGCTTTGAATTGTCTTTTGTTTTTGTTTACTTTGTGTCTCAACAGTTTTATAATCTTAACATCAGCAATGTTAAAGCTTTTAAGAAATGTGTTGTTTCTCTCATAGGCAGAATAGAAATAAAATGGATAAGTGGACAGACATGGTGATTGAGTATCATTTTGTAGAGTTTTGGTTGTTAATCATTTGCTGACTCATCAGCAACTAAATAAGACAAAACAAGAGCAACCAACACAATGGAGCCAGAAGTGCAATAACTTGGATTGCAAGAGTTTGGGGGTGGGATGAGAGATGGATAGAGATAAGTATGGAGGTGGTAAGAATTATATAGGAGCAGGTGGAGTTAATGGCAGACAAGAGAGCGGTCGATGGTAGTGTGTGTGGGTGTGTGGAGGGTTGAAATTGATAGGAAGCTCCTCAGCATAGAGGGAGTGATGACTGGCAGCACAGAAAGGACAGTCTATGGAAAATATGGGAGTTAAGAATGAGGAATGGACATGAAACAGAATTGCTTCAGTGGAGAGGGAGAGATAATTGGTTGTTAAAGTATACACATGTACATGCACGCACACAAACACACGTATGCATACATATGCATATATAATGCGTGCGCACACATACATATCGTGTTGAAAGCTGTCCCCTTCTTTGTGTCCAGAAAATCCTTAATTCCTGAGCATTTAAACTGGCCATATCTGACTCAGATATTTTACTTGTTTCATCTTCAAATCAACTAGGTCTGGCTTCTCAAAGCTACAATATAATGCAGGATTGTATGATTGTGTGTGTGTGTGTAATGCATGATGAATTCAAAGCAATGTCAATGAATAAACATTGCACTTGACAAAGCAATCTGAACATGAAATGGTTGGCATGTCAGATTTTTGAGAATTCTTGAGATTTATCCCCTCTTTTTGGGGATTTGTTCCAGTTGCCACCGAGCAATTGTTTTACCTTCTTTTGAAGCAGAGTTTAATTTCAATAAATCAAGAATTTATTTCTATGTTATTTGACATTCCCATATTCATCTCTATCTGTCTATTGTATGTATATATATGTACGTATATGTAAGGATGTGTACATATACTTACATAAAATATTCCAGTTTATTAATCAAATGAAAGAGTACTCAATGCATGATGTAGAGTATGTTGTTTATTTGAACAGAAATTCTTTTTCTTTCCAAATCCAGGTTTGCACTTATGTGTTTTCTTTTGCATTCTAAAATAATTGTGATTGTAAATTGGTTTTGTGAAATGGCTCTAACTTTTTTTTCAACAATCAATATATTTATGTGATGTTTTGAACATAACAAAGGGTAATTAAATAAAACTATTTTGGAATTTTCCCTAAAAATCTATTCTAATTACTGATAAGTACAAGTAAAAATCAGTCAAATATAAAATTATCTAAATTTTATTAAAATATCATTGTATATAATGAGTTTATTTGCCAATATTGTATCATAGTTTCTTATAGACACATGCATATAATTAGTTATGGGGACGTAAACACACCACTATCGGTTGTCAAGCGATGTTGGGGGGACAATCATAGACACACAAACACACACACATACATATATACGACGGGCTTCTTTCAGTTTCTGTTTACCAAATCCACTCACAAGGCTTTGGTCGGCCTGAGGCTATAGTAGAAGACACTTGCCCAAGGTGTGACGCAGTTGAACTGAACCCAGAACTATGTGGTTGGGAAGCAGTCTACTTACCACACAGCCACTCCTGCACCTATGTAGGATGTAAGATTCTGCGGCTTGTGAAGAGGCATTGTCTCGAAAAGTTTGTACTGTAAGAAGACAGTGTTTGAATTCCACCCCCACCCCACCCCAAGCCCCTATGCACCCCCTCTTATAAAATTAATGGAAATAAAGTCAAGGTACTGGACCACATAAATAATAATGAATGAGTGAGTGCTGATTAAAGTACATCACTTTATCCCAGTTTATCTGAATGACATTATAATAGATTCCATGGTGAGTAGTTTGTAGTTTGTAGATGGAGAGGAAAAAGGGGCATCAGTTGTGAATACAAAAAGAAAAAACAAAAGCCAAACAAAAGTACAAAGAAATATAAAAAAAATATATCTTGCTCCTCCAGGCATAGAATATTGGATGTAAAATACTGTGTGTATATGTGAGTACATTTGCATGTGTGTGTGTGCATAAATATATATGTGTATATATATATATATTTCTTATACATATATACACATAAAAAGTACTCCTACTGGCACCATGTAAAAGTGCTCGTGTCTGTGCCATGTTAAAAGCACCCAGCACCCTGCAAAATGGTTGACATTAGGAAGGGCATCCAGCCATAGAAACCAAGCCAAATCAGGCTGGAACATATTGCAGTTCTCCTCTTTGCCAGCTCTGGTAAAACTGTCCAACTCATGCCAGCATGGAAAACATTCATTAAATGATGATGATGATGATGTTGATACGGTGTATTGTGTGTGCAAACACATGCAATGTTTATGTGTGTGTGTGTGTGTGTGTGTGTACATATTTATGCGTGATGAATTTGAAGCACTAAAATCTGTTTTTAGTGATATTGCATCTAATAGCATGGAGTCTTTGTTCCTTTTTATTTTACAAATTGATTCTGGTAATTCCTGTGTTACCAAATTTGTATTTTGTTTCTTCAGAATCGGAAAGGAATACTCAATCATCAAACCAACATCAAGCTTCCAGCAATGAACTAAGCATCCTAGAATCCTTCGAAGCTGTCTTGTCTATATCGACTGAACCTCTGAACTATGATCCTCAGAATTATCCATATTTGATGAACAGCCCTCCTGGTTCACATCCTACCAGTGCCAGTGGCATATTCCTGTAGAGTAAGTTGTCTGCAGATTTCATTTTTTTATTTGTTATTAACCGTTCTAGTATAACTTGCTCAAGATAGAAATTTCTAGTATAACTTGCTATGATAGAAATTTCCTGTTTTGAAATTATCTAAATTCCATCAAAATTTCCTATTAAAATATGTTCCAAACACCAGCTTAACCCTTTCGTTACTATATTTCTAAGTAAAACACACCCCTTATGATTTTCAATTAAATACTAAACTAATCATAAATTTAGACTGGTTTCATTAAACAACTGTAACTGTTTTATTTATCGACATATGTGATTTTTGGAATACAATTGAAGAAAAGGTTCTTAATCAATTCTATTGCATAACTTTTGTCTCAAAGTGACTCTAACTACCAGTAAATACAGGTAAACCACAAGCTATCTTTTTTCTCGGTTTGTTTACTTTCTGTATAATGGTTTGTTTCCCTGCAGTGATCACTTCAAACAAGCTTACATTTGCTTGATTTCTCCATATCTTTCTTTCAAAAGCCCTCAAATTCAGAATCACTGCTTGATGGCATGAAACTGTTATCCGTTTTAAAAGTTAGAAAAAAATTTTCCAAATTGTAGGCGCAGGAGTGGCTGTGTGGTAAGTAGCTTGCTTACCAACCACATGGTTCCGGGTTCATTCCCACTGCGTGGCACCTTGGGCAAGTGTCTTCTACTATAGCCTCGGGCCGACCAAAGCCTTGTGAGTGGATTTGGTAGACGGAAACTGAAAGAAGCCCGTCGTATATATATATATGTGTGTGTATATATATATATATATATATATATATGTATGTATATATAGCAATGAATAAAATGTATACACCAGTCAACCCCTTTCCACTGTTTGTAAGATGTAATTGCTAATCAACTATGGCAGATGATTCAAATTGATTGCGTCTTTGTGTCCTTGTACCAAAATCAGAAACTGTTTTTTTTGTGTGTTTGTTGTATATATTTCAGGCCTGATTTAACCAACTGATTTTATTTCTCCTTTTATTTTGTTTCAGTGTTCTGCAAAATGCTATCTTTTTTCTGAATACAAAAGTGAGAAATATCCAGAGAAGTTAACATAGGAAAAGAAAAGTAAAATGCAAACTGTGACTTGCAGAAAAAAGGCCCCCCCTCCCCAAAAAAGACCAAAAAAAAAAACCTCTGAATTTTTTTTTTAATTTTAAAAAACAGAAATTGAAAAAAAAATACAAAATGTTAAAACAAGAAAAATCATTTCTTTTCTCTTTCTAAGAACAAAGTGATATCAAACAGTTATAACTGTTAATTTGATATTGTTTATATTGTAATTTTTTTCTAAGTTGACATAATAAAAATGTAATATGAAAAAATAAAATAAAAAAAATAAAATATTTTCTCAGAACTAAGCAAAAAAAAAAGGGAACTATAATGCCACATTATATTAAAAAAAAAAGGAAGGTTTTTGAAATTCTAGCATTTCCTTCTTTTTGCATTCTGTCTCATTCTATTGAAAATTTCTATCATTAGAGTGCGGCCATGCTGGGGCACTGCTTTGAAAGGTTTAGTCGACCCCAGTATTTTTTTTTTGTTTTTCTTAATCTGGTACTAACTCTAACAGTCTCTATTTGTCGAATCACTAAATTACGAGGATATAAACAAACCAGCACCGGTTGTTAAGTGCTGGTGGGAAACAATTGTTGTTGTTGTTGGCACTCCGTCGCTTACGACGTCGAGGGTTCCAGTTGATCCGATCAACAGAACAGCCTACTCGTGAAATTAACGTGCAAGTGGCTGAGCACTCCACAGACACGTGTACCCTTAACGTAGTTCTCGGGGATATTCAGCATGACACAGTGTGACAAGGCTGACCCTTTGAAATACAGGCACAACAGGAAGTAAGAATGAGAGAAAGTTGTGGTGAAAGAGTACAGCAGGGTTCGCCACCATCCCCTGCCGGAGCCTCGTGGAGCTTTAGGTGTTTTCGCTCAGTAAACACTCACAACGTCCGGTCTGGGAATCGAAACCGCGATCCTATGACCGCAAGTCCGCTGCCCTAACCAGTAGGCCATTGTGCCTCCATGCAGGAAAGAATCACTATAATAGTATTCCACAACCTCTGTTGTAAGATCTTGAGGGAGGATTGGTGCACAGTGAAATCATCATCATCATCATCGTTTAATGTCCGCTTTCCATGCTGGCATGGGTTGGACAGTTTGACTGGGGACTGGCAAGCCAGATGGCTGCACCAGGCTCCAATCTGATCTGGCAGAGTTTCTACAGCTGGATGCCCTTCCTAACGCCACATGTTATTATGTGCTACTAATAGTTTTGTATGAAATATGTGCCCATATAGAGAATGGGGAGACTTGCTTATGGGTGAGGATTATCACACAAACACTGATATCACATACAAATAAATTACTTTTGGTCATCATCTTAGAATGTTTGAAACCATTCCTCAAGCAAGAAACAGCTAAAGAACAAGCTGACTTTAGAAGCGAACATTGCACAAGAGACCATCTGCATAATCACACAATTTAAACAAGAAGAATAAGAACGCACCATTTTAGAATTTTCCTATAAGTATCTCCTTTAAAAAATACTAACATATTATAGAGAAATGAAGATGAAAATGTTGGTGTTGAGGGAGGGCTTGTCTAAAACCCTTCAAAGTGGAGAGCTAGCACAACACAGTCCAATAACTGAAACGAGTAAAAGAGCATAAAAGCATACAAATTTACACACCAGCCTGCTTTTTTCTCCCTTTCTCCTCAATCATTCATGTGTTGTCTTGTTATATAACTCTATTCTCTCTTATTTCTCCCTTTGGTCATGAATGACCATAGGATTGCACCTAGTAAGTAACCCCACCCCACCCCACGAGGCACAAGTCCGGGCAAGGTTGCTTATGGAAGACCAGCAGTCACCCATGCGCACCAGCGTCCTCTCTCTCCGATACCGATGATATCCAAGGGAAAGGCAAAGGCCGATCCAGCTTGGCACCAGTCTCGTCGCAACTCATTTCTACAGCTGAGTGAACTGGAGCAACGTGAAATAAAGTGTCTTGCTCAAGAACACAACACACAACCTGGTCTAGAAATCGAACCCACTACCTCATGATTGTGAGCCCGACGCTCTAACCACTGAGCCATGTGCCTTCAAAGCAAAAAAAAAAAGTAAGAAAATGAAAATCTATTTGAGTTTTAGTTTTCAAAGTTTAGATATTGAATTTCGATTGAAGTGTAACTTTTTTTTTTGTTTACTTCGAAAAACCGATTTTTACTCTGGTTTGAAATTTCATATCTGAATTACATTTAGGTGAATATTGCAGTGAGTGTGGGGGTGGGGGTGGACCGCATTGATGCCGTCGAGAGGTAGGCCCCGGAACGGCGCGCATTCTCTCCTGGTGACCCCATACACTTGCTGGCTTCCGGTATGCTGAGCTTTCGACTGGTAGCGCTTGCATGTGCAAGTTGTTTGTAAAACATCTAGGTGAACATTGCAGTTTTATCTCTTTGAAAAATTGAAACCACTGCATTTTGCTGGCTCGTAGACTTAATCCGTCATTCGGATTAACCCCTTCACCTGTCACTTTAGTTTAAAGCCCTTGAGAGAGGCATGAACATAGCAGTATTCTCTATCTTACACTAAAATACGTATGCAATGGTTCTAGCTCATATTAAACACATGAAATATAGACATGTACCAACGAAGTGGTATGTCTATGCGGCTTGAATCGATAAAACGATCAGGCATTTGCCTGATCGTATATTGTTTACTTGACTCTGACAGTCAACCGAGCTTTTATTGAACTATCCATGTGTCTTAGAAATCAATAGATAGTTTAATTAAGCATTAAATGCAGGTATAGCTGTGTGGTTAAGAAGCTGGTTTTGTAATCTCATGGTTTTGGGTTCAATCCTACTGTGCATCAATCATATACAAAGAGAACGAAAACTGTGTAGATTGCGTTGCCAAGAAGCAATTCAAATTTAATTGCCCGCTGGATTTCTAGAGAACTGTAATAAATTAATCATCAATTGCAACCTCATGTGTCTTCGAATATTTAGACTCTCTTACACAAGGAATTAGGGGACTAGCTTAATCTGAATCTATAGACATCGCTAAATAAGAACTATACAATACCTTTGGCTTTATCTTTTAACTGACTTTCTCGCTTGACGTATCTGATAATTTTTCTTTCTTCTGTTGGAAACCAAAGTATTTTCTTGTTTTTGGTAGCCCTGTTCTTAAAAAATTTGGGTATTTCTATTCACTTATCTTAATAGTCTCCAGTAGGTCAACAGAACAAACTCTCTGTGTACATGTATGCATATATTCGTTGTGTGTACGCGACAATACGAGCGTGCTTGTTGTTATATGTTTGTGTATGCGTGTGTAAATATATATAAGGTTATATATATATGTATATATATATATATATATATATTGGGTTGGCAACTAACTTCCCACCGTTTTTTAAAATTTTGGAATTTATTGCGATTTAAAATTTTGGAATCTATTTTTTTCGAAAATTCTATGTTTGAATCGTTTTGGAATCTGTTTTTTTTTCTAGTTACTTTTGGTTAATTTTTTTTTAATTTTTAGATCATTAAAATGGAATGTCAAGTTAAGAAAAATGAGCATTTTCGACACCTCCTTCTTTTTGCTTTTAATCAAGGTTCTAAGGCCGCAAAAGCTGTTCGCGACATTTGTGCTGTGTATGGAGAGGGTGCCATAGCTGAAAGAACCGCTTGTGATTGGTATACCAAGTTCAAAAATGGAAACTTTGACCTCATAAACGCACCTCGTTCTGGCAGTCCAGTTGAGTTCGATGAAGAGCGATTAAACCAACTTTTGCACGAAAATTCTCGTTAGACAACAAGGGAACTGGCAGAGAAAATGGAATGCTCCCACACTGCTATAGAGATGCATCTTCACTCGATGGGAAAGGTTCAGAAGTATGGAGCATGGGTTCCGCATGCTTTAAGTGACAACAACAAAAATCAACGAGCTACAATCTCCGCCGGTTTGTTTGCTCGTCACCGCTCAACTCATGGACACAAGCAACGATTTCTTTACCGAATCATTACTGGTGACGAAAAATGGTGCCTGCACATCAATATGAAGCAGCTTAAGGAATGGCTTAGCCCCGGTAAACAAGTGACACCGTGCGTGAAACAAGATCTTCCGCGCAAAACGATGTTGTATGTATGGTGGAACTGGGAAGGGATTATCCATTACGAATTGCTTGAACGGAACCAAATGGTCAACGCAGAACTCTATGTTCAACAGATGGAACAAATCAACACGGCTATTCAGGAGAAAAGACCTAATCGGCAACATGGAGTTCCTCTGCTGCACGACAACGCCCGCCCTAATATCGCCAATATGACCAAGGGAGCCATTCAAACGCATGGCTGGGAAGGGCTGCCACACCCACTGTACTCTCCTGATTTGGCACCAACGGATTTCCACATCTTTCGATCTCTTTCAAATACTATACGCAGAGTTTCGTTCAATACTGATGCAGAATTGAGAGCTTGGTTGGATCAATTTTTCGAGTCGAAATCGGGTGCCAACGAGGTATTGAAAATCTTGTTGAACGTTGAGAAGTTGTAAACAACAAGGGTGAATACATTATTGATTAATTAGTTGTTATTTTTTTTATTAAACCTTTTAAAAATAAAAAATAAAAAACGGTGCGAACTTAGTTGCCAACCCAATATATATATACATTACACACACACACGTATGTGAGTGAACACGTGTGTTTTTTTGCATGTATGTGTGCCCGTATGCCTATCTGTATATATTTTTTGTGCATATATGGATATCTATCATCATTACCGTGCTTATACACATACGCGCATAAATACATACATACATATATATATATATATATATATACACACACACACACACACACATGTATATGTATTTATGTATGTATGTATGTATATAGCCTCATTTTCTTCGCGGGGTTTTAGTAAATTCACGTGAACAAAATGAATCAAGGGATGTTACTCTTTGGTGACATCTTTTGGATGTTTGTCTCCCCTGGATTTGTCATTTGGGCAAATTGTATGATCAATTTGTTTGCATTATGTTGTTTTTGTTCTGGGCATGGTGTTCTTATATTTGTGTACTGGGGTAGTTCGCCATTGGGGCATATTTCTTCTGTGTGTGAAGTTTGTGTGCTACGTATGTTCACGTTTAGGAAAGGTACTATCCTGGTGGGGTTACCGTCGCAGACAGTAGCTCTTTGAAATAATTGAGTGTAAAATATTGTTTGTGTATGTTGGGAGAGAAGGCTTCATCCCTGATGTTTAGGATGTTATCTGTTGATTGTATAATGTTTAATTTTTCAGTAATACAGAATTCACATTTGGTACCCTGACCTCTGCATTTTTTGGTGTTTCTGGTGTGTTTATATTTATTGCGATTGAGTATTATTGACCCTATATTGGGGAGGCAACTATAGCTAACTTTAATAGTATTTCTGTTGAAAATCTTGTGGTATTTGTGTGAATGTGGGAAGTGGTTGTCTATTAGTTTTAAGAATTTCCTAGCTATGTTAGTAGCTACATACATGCTATAAGGTGGGTTAAACCATAAGATTTTCCTCTATCTGCGCCTCTTGATCTGTTTATATTTGGTTCAATGTAGTATATGCTATTCTTGAAGTTGGACCTTTCTAATCCACACACAGAAGAAATATGCCTCGATGACAAACTACTTCAGTATAAGAACACCATGCAAACAAATTGATCATACAACAATTTACCCAAATGACAAATCCAAGGAAGACAAACATCCAAAAGATGTCACCAAAGAGTAACTTCCTTTGATTCATTGTTTTGTTCACGTGAATTTACGAGATGCCCCGCGTACAAAACGAGGCTGTATTTTCCAAAACGGAGGTGAACATCTTTCTCCATTTGATCGACTTGAAGAATTGTTAAGACACTAGAATATTTTCCAACTTTTCTTAAGATGAAACCAATGGTAGCTTTAATTCACAAATAACGAAATTACACCCACCAACGCGGTGTTGAGCAGTCATATATATATATATAAATATATATATATATATTATATACATATATATATATATCGATGCACACACACACACATATCTACGTATGTCCATATCTGTCTCTGTATCTCTTATCTAAGTATATACCTACACATCTATTTTCACAGTCATTTACACTTACTTTTGTATTTTTTTCACATATACACGCATTCATTTCTGTTTTGCATATGTATAAATGTGATTATACACTCGTCTGTACATGTGTGTCTAGCCGTCTGTCTCTTTACGTATACATTCACTTGTATACATCAATTATATTGACATATGTATTGAATTTCTATAGATTCTTTTGTATATATTTCTATATGTCAGTGTCTGTAGCTCCGTCGGCAGGTATATACGTATAGTATGATGGATATAAATAATATATACGCACGTGTGTGTTTAGGTGTGATTACGTGTTTATATAATGTGTGTGTATGTATGTAAGTATGTATGTACGTACGTATGTATGTATGTATGTACGTATGTATGCATGAATGTATGTATGTACGTATGTATGCCTGTATATATGTATGTATGTATGCATGTATGTATGTATGAATATATGTATGTGTGTGTATGTATGTATGTATGTGTGTTTATGCATCTGCGTGTCTCTATTTATTCGGATATGTATGTTTTATCTTTAATCTTTTCCTTGTTTAAGTCATTACACTGCGGCCATGCTGGGGCAACGTTTTGAAGATTTTTTTTAATCGAATGAATCGACCTCAGTACTTAATTTTTTTAAAGCCTGGTACTTATTTTATCGGTCTCTTTTGCCAATTCGCTAAGTTACGGGGACGTAAACACACCTACACTGCTTGTCAAGCGATGACGGGGCACAAACACACACACACACACACACACACACACACACACACACACGCAGACACACGACGGGCTTCGTTCAGTTTCCGTCTACCAAATACACTTACAAGGCTTTGGTAAGTCCGAGTCTTTAGTAGACGACACTTGCTCCAACCACCTCACAGAGGGATTGAACCCGACACCATGTTGTTAGGAAGCAAACTTCTTACCACACAGCTATGCCTGCACCCATACGAGGTAGTGGTGGTGGTGTTGAAAAGTTCCTGACTTTCGGTAAAAAAAAAATACAGGAGGATCAGTTAATTATGATTTCATTCAACATATTCCCCTGTCAGATTCACACATCTATTGCAGCTTTGCAACAGTCCTTCAGTTTTTCTAAGCCCTGTAAAGAATTCGGAATGTTGGGTCTCCAGCCAGGCTTTCCGTGATATCCTTAAAACCAGGAGCTTTTCAGCAACCTCCTTGTGCACCCTACTGTTACCCGTCGCATGGTGAGTTCTGTTAAGAATAAGCGTTTGCCACTGTTGTTAATATCTTACGTAAGTACAATAATTATCTTACGTAGGTACAATAGTTATAGACTTATTTTATTTATCCACAAAAGAATAAAACGAATACTAATTCTCAAAATAAAAATATTTATTACATTAAAAAAATTAAGTTAAACAAATTTCTTATTTGTATATTTTGCAATAATTATATTATTAATAACAATAATACTGTTTAGTTAGCAATAAATTACAGATGTAACATACTGATGTTCTGTAGTTCGTATTAAACAGCGTAACATTTTTAGCGTGACCAAGCAACCAACAATGACTTTCATTAGTATTGATGATGATGATGATGGTTATGATGATGATGATGGGAACAAGTAAAGGCTTTGCTGAATGGATAAGGTCGCTTGATACCCACACTGCTGCTCTCTTCTTACACATTTGCGCATATGTACGCGCATTTATACTTATACATGTTTAATTTTAATGTCGTTCTATATCGTAATCTCTCTCTTTCTCTCTGTCTCACCACACACACACACACACACACACACATGCACGTACTCAGAGTTGTGATAGAGTGAAGTCTGAGCTCCATACATTGACATGTCAATCTATCTATCTATCTATCTATCTATCTATCTATCTATCTGCCGGTCAACCTGTTTGTCAGTCTATCTGCCTACCTACCTACCTACCTCCGTAATCTAAATTCTATCTCCAAATGAAAACGACATCTGCATAAGCGGTAACAGTCGTAGTTGCAGAAATGTGAGGAGTAGCGTGAGAAGTCGTAACAGAAAGAGATGAAAGCTGGTGAGGTGAATTATTTTTTGTAATTGTATAGGAGATGTAGTTAGTATCTAATAGACAGTGAGAGAGGGAGGGTGAAATTAATTCCATATAAGGTAGGGTGAACAAACGACCAACAATGGTATGCTTTCTGTGATAAATACTTATCGTCTGATCGGCGTTCTGACCGTGACGAACACATTTTTATTTCTAGCGTATTATATTTATCCAGGTCTGAGTTGATCAGTAAAGTCATATTATTTTAAGACGGTGAGGTCTAAGTTCGAAGCGATCGTCTAGAATCTTTCATTGCTTGAAACTGTTTTTTTTTTTTTGCACAATACTCCACCTCTTTTGTGCTGTATATAAACTCTCTCATCCATCAAATTCACATTGCCTTTACAGGAGTACGGTGTCCCACACACCAGATGTCGTATTATAAGGCGGTGAGCTGGCAGAAACGTTAGCACGCCGGGCGAAATGCTTAGCGGTATTTGGTTTGCCGTTACGTTCTGAGTTCAAATTCCGCTGAGGTCGACTTTGCCTTTCATCCGTTCGGGGTCGATAAATCAAGTACCAGTTACGCACTGGGGTCGATGTAATCGACTTTATCCCTTTGTCTGTCCTTGTTTGTCCCCTCTATGTTTAGCCCCTTGTGAGCAATAAAGAAATAAGATGTCGACGTAATTGTAGAGCAATGTGAAATGAAGTGTTCGGCTCAAGAACACAACGCACCGCCCGGTCAGGGAATCGAACCCACGATTGCAAGATCGTGGGTACACCGCTCAAACTACAAAGCAGCGCGCCATTAATTCATCGACACTATAAAGATAAACGGTAAAGTAGAGCTTCGACGAGATTTGAACTCAGGCCATACGAAACAGGAATAAATATCATAAGAAATTTCGACTGAAGCTCTAACGATTCTGGCAATTCTCCGTCTGGTGTGTGTGTGTTTATAGATTATACGTTATACTGTAGCGATCATTTGAAGACAGTTATGTTGTGTTTGTTCGTTTATTCACCAGAGATATCAATACTATCACTAATGTGTCCACTCAAACGCCTGGGATTTATACTACGTAATGCCACTGACAAACTATCTCGTGAAATAGTCTCAGGAGATCTTAATATTCGAAAATTCAGTTATCGCATCAAGGTGACATTTGCAGGGTAAATCGATTTTCGTTGTTTCGCAGAACAACAGCTGGTCGAATCGACTGGGTATTAAATTATCGATCAAAGAGACAGCAGCTCGTATCCTATCACTGGAGCGGTAACTGGGTCTTTGCTGAAAACATTTAACTCTTAAACCCCACCGCCGCTTATATACTTGTAAATAAGCGTGATGTGTAATTTATACAAACCGCTGTTGTAAGCAGTGGCACCACTGCATAATTAACGAATGTTTTATCACATTGTAGAGAAGAGTTGAAATCAAGCCGTCTGATTTGCTCTACGTACACTTCATCTCTTTTTTCATAGGACTCATAAGGGCAGATCTCAACCCGATTTCCATTAGGTATAAGTAACGAAGATTACAACACTATCCCCATTGAACGGGACGCCGGTCCGTCGTAAGGTTAACTTCCCCAACTATTGCTGGATCTTATTTACAACTGAATCGACTGGATCAAACTGAAGTGAAGTGTTTTGCTCAAGAACACAATGCATTGCCCGATCCAGGATTCGAAATCACAAACTTACGATCGTGAGTGCAACACCCTTGGCCACACAACTTACCCCTACACGCACTGCATGAACCTTAAGTACAATATTGACAATAGACGAACAGGTGTCCTCACCTTGTTTGTTGTTATCACAACGTTTCGGCTGATGTACTCTCCAGCCTTCATCAGGTGTTTTGGTGGAATTTCGAACCTAACCCTTTATTTGACTAATGGGCTACTCTTTTCTCACTCCTAAGGTATTTTTTGCTGATGTTATTATTAATATTTATTCAATTCACTGACTGGGATTGAACCCGGAATCTTGGAGTTAGCAGCCCGCTCTCTTAACCAATACGCTATATGCCCGTGGGCATATAACGTCTGTAACAAAGGCAGCAGTGAACGAGTGAAGGGACAGCAGTGAGAAGTAGTATAGGCTTAGGTAGTATAGGGCCGGTTTCGAAATTCCACCAGGACACCTGATAAAGGCTGGAGAGTACATCAGCCGAAACGTTGTGGTAATAACAAACCTATCCGTCCAATGTAAATAATGTACATAATTCCTCATCTCAAATACAGAACAGTGTGAACTATAAGGATTTTTGAAAGTTTTCCGATAACGCTATGAGACTCATGCTTATAAAAACAAGCAATTTTGTTTTTAGAGGAAGAGAACTCTTAAACGGTGACACTCATCCTCGTGCCAAGACGATTTGTAGTGTTAGTTTAGTGAAATAGTTTAATAAAATTTGAAAGTATGTCGCAGGATTTGTTCACTTCGAGTTCACTTCTTACATTAAAGTTAAAATCATATTTCTGTTTAAATATTGTCAGGTTTGAAACCGGATGACTCAGTCTGTAAGGTATTTGGTCCAACACCCTAATGATCTTGCCAATCTGCCATCTGTCTGATGAGGATTATAATAATGGTTTCAAATTTTGATACAGGGTCACCAGTTTTTGAGGGATGGGCTAGATTTTTGTGGTTTTCGTCACTTTACAATTTTCAAAGGCGATTCAACAGTGAACACTCCATCTTATTTATCTTCAGTTACCTTATGCAGTTTATCATATTTTTGAAGACACTAAGATTTGATTTCAATGAGATTTGACTGACATTTTTAGCAGAGTCACTGACCAGGCAAAGGCGCCCTCGTTAATGCGAGAAAGTACAGTGGGTTTGATCGGTCCGTGATTGGTTACTAACCTCAGAATTTGGGCCTAGTATGGTAATCGATATCACATTTATATGTACTTCATATTTGAGAAATATAGAATATATGTGGCTATGTGGTAAGAAGCTTGCTTCCCAGCCTCCTGGTTTCGGGTTCAGTCCCACTGCGTGGCACCTTGGGCAAGTGTCTTCTACTATAGCCTCGGGTCGACCAAAGCTACGTGAGTGGATTTGGTAGACGGAAACGGAAAGAAGTCCGTCGTGTGTATATCTACATATATATATGTGTGTGTGTCATGTATGTATGTATGTATGCATGCATGTATGTATGAATGTATGCCGTTTAATAATCCATAAATCAGAAAAAATGCGTTTGTATATTTGTCAGTAGAGTGAGTATATTAATCGAAATGTACAGTACTATAAATCCACAACGGCCGATCTTACCGATCGGTTTCGCGCTAAGTGTTCAACGGAGTGTTAGGTAACAGTCAGATTATGTAACTCTGCGCTTTTCAGGGATGATAGTTATGGAATGAAATATGGTCATATTTCATTCCATAACTGCTATCGCTGCATGTATGTTATATATGCATGTACATGTGTGTGTGTGTGTGTGTATCTATGAACGTTTGTTTGTATTTATTTGTGATATGTGTGTGCGTATGTATATATATATATATATAGAGAGAGAGAGAGAGAGAGAGAGAGAAAGAGAGAGAGGTGGGGGAATTGCGTGTATATGAGGGAAACGGTAACACAGAGAAAGAGTATACGTATGATTGTTTTAAAAGGTTTATGATCGAACCCGGAGTTATGGCTTACTTCGAACTAGAACAATAAATCACCAACTTAGCGAGGTCGCCAGCAATGATAAGGAGGAATGGTAAAATAATGAAGACAACCCCTATGTAACCAGCTGCTTGAGCGGAGATGCGATGATCTGGGGCGCTGGTTTTTTTCCGAATGTAACTAGACATATTTTTCTTCGGAATGGATAATTCTTTCGTCAGTTCTTGAAGATATGTTTCCTCTTCCTCTTTAGTCCGGTTCACAGGAATGACACATTTACACAAACACATATCTGGTTGGGTCGTTGGTTCAACCCGGTTCGTTGTAGTCTCTATCGTGCTCTCAACAGTCGGCTCGACCGATTCCGTCGTAATCTCCTCCTCGGTTTCTTCTGTAGTGACGAATACGGTTATCGAAGGTTCGGTGCTTGGGTTGGACGTAGTTATTTCTGTGATGTACATAGTAGTGGTTTCATCACTGATGTCTGCAACAAATGAATAAAATATCAGACAATTTGACTTCAGCGTCACACATTATAATCTCCACCCCCGTACCACCACATCCAGTCCCAGTAATTTTGGAATTTTGGTCTGAAGACTTGTGTCTATACAAGAAAATCATTGTTTATACTAAACCCTTTCGCGCGTCTGCTTACCGTTCAAGGAATGCCAAATTCTTTCTTTTCCTCTTTTACCGTTTTTTTTTCTTTTACCTTTTACTTGTTTTACTCATTGGACTCTGACCAAGCTGCAGCACTGCCTTGAAGGGTTTTCGTTGAACAAATCGACCACAGTCCCGCTTAACTTTTTTTTTTCTTTTTTTCTTTTCAAGCCTGGTGCTTATTCTATCGGTTTTTTTTTTTTGCCGAATCGCTAGATAACGGAGATGGAAACAAATCAACATCGGTTATCAAGCCGTGAGGGAAACAGATACAGACATGCACGCACACGCGCACGCACACATGAGATGGACTTCAGCACATTGCAGCATCCCAAATTTATTCACAAGGCACTTGCCCAAGATGCCGCGCCATGGGACCGAACCCCCAACCACATGGTTGCAAAGTGAGCTTCTTAACCAAACAGCCATGCCCGCGCCTAAAAGTAGTAAAAAAGCAAAACAAAAAAAAAACCCAAAACCCCCACAAAAACGGGATGATGCGATAAAATACATCACTATGGAAACCATTGTAAACGTACTAATATGAAAATAACATTGTTTAGTACAGGCGTCGGCAACCTTTTGATAATGGAGTGCGAAACCTAGCTTCCAAAAGCATTGCGCGTGCCAGCCTCATACTACTACATTTAACTTTACTATAATTTAACTTTATTTGAAAAAAAAAAAGAAAATTTCAAACAGTACACCAAATCGCTTGTCCAATGGTTATAATGGAAGCGCGCCTGTCAGGAATCTGTCAGCCTGACGACGAAAAATTTTCAAATGGCAGAATATCTTCCCCGAATACGAACCTGGAAGGTCACTTAGACGGGATTTGTCCCAACTTAAGCCCCCAAAGTTCACCACCACAGCGACCACAAAATCAAAAATGTAAAAGAATTAAATGGAACCGGGAAGAATATAAAGAAGTAATATACGCTTACTGCTTGGAATCGAACTCGGAATCTTGGAGTTAGTAGCCCGCGCTCTTAGCCACTACGCCATATGCCCGTGGGCATATCTAATTATGTTGGCACAATAGAAACAACCGTCGTCTGTAATGTGAAGGCGCGTGGCTTAGTGGTTAGGGCATTCGGCTCACGATCGTTAAAGTCGTGAGTTCGATTCTCGGTGGCGCATTGTGTCCTTGGGCAAGACACTTTATTTCACGTTGCTCCAGACCACTCAGCCAGCAAAAATGAGTAGTACTTGTATTTCAAAATGGACCAGCCTTGTCACTTTCTGTGTCACGCTGAATCTCTCTGAGAACTACATTAAGGGTACGCGTATCTGTGGAGTGCTCAGCCACTTGCACGTTAATTTCACGAGCAGGCTGTTCGGCTGATCGGATCAAATGGAACACTCGTCGTCGTAACTGACAGAGCAACAGTTGTTGTAAATGGGCAATACTTCCTACAAA
>NC_142939.1:17237478-17239978 GCF_046866305.1 Octopus bimaculoides | reverse complement strand
ATGTGTGACGAAAGATTTTAGACAAAACAGTAAAATAAGATCAATAATAAATCTGAAGCGAAGAACGAGTATAAAGTGCGTGTGGTTATTGGCAAAAAAAAAAAAAAAATTACTGTCCTGAAATGTAACAATATACTTCTTTTTATTTTACCTTTTCAATATTCCAGATTGGTCCAGCTTGGCCCGTTCTATCATTCCAAAATGTAATGTTTGTCAATCTTCCGATGTCACGTGTTGTCACGTTAAATTCGTCGATCTGGCCTTTCTGAAATCTTGTAGATCTGTTATTTTCGTTTAGAAAAATCGTATCAGATCTTGCAAGAGTTCCATGGAGAATAAATCGTTGGTTAGCGTCGGAATCTGCGATGGTATCTGTAGCAGTGGTGAAATTGAAAGTCCAATGGACGATTGCTGCAAATCGAGATGAACTAAATATTATCGACCAATCATAAACAAGGAGTCAAAACGTTTCATTTATTTATTTATTCATTTACTTACTCTTTACTCTTTTACTTGTTTCAGTCATTTGACTGTGGCCATACGGGAGCACCGCCTTTAGTCGAGCCAATCGACCCCAGGACTTATTCTTTGGAAGCCTAGTACTTATTCTATCGGTCTCTTTTGCCGAACCGCTAAGTTACGGGGACGTAAACACACCAGCATCAGTTGTCAAGTGATGTTGGGGGGGGGGCAAACACAGACGCACAAGCACACACACACACACACACACACACACACACACACACACACACACACACACACACACACATATAAACATATATACGACGGTCTTCTTTCAGTTTCCGTCTACCAAATCCACTCACAAGGCTTTGGTTGGCCCGAGGCTATAGTAGAAGACACTTGCCCAAAGTGCCACGCAGTGGGACTGAACCCGGAACCATGTGGTTGGTAAGCAAGCTACTTAACACACAGCCACTCCAGCGCCTTATTTACCTTTAAAGGGAATTGTGGCTTAGGGCACCTTTGCCGAACCGCTTTATTACGGGGACGTAAACATACCAAGCGGTAATCCGGCTTAAACTCAGGTATAAAGACAGACAGACAGACAGACAGATAGACAAACAAACAAACAGACACACACATACACACACACAAAATACATATATATATATATACACACACACAAAATACATATATATATATATACACACACACACACTCACACAGACATTCATATGTACACATGGGCTGATCAACAAAAACAGCAACAAAGATTAAGGAAAAAATGTCACCTTCATCAGCGCTTTTTTTTCCGATGGCTCCCTGGCACAAAAATAAAAAGACGGACGTAATCCACAATATTACCAGCATCTTGGCTGCGTCTGAAATGACAATGAATAAAATAACATGATGCGTACTCACACATACATACACACATACATACACACACACATACATACATACATGCATACATACAGGAACATTGTGAAATAACATCACAGCAGAACAAGCAGCTGAGAAGAAGGGAGTCTAGGGATGTGCCGAGCAATTGTTAATCAACAAAACTGTGATGTCAGAGGTGCGAGAGCATAGGAGGAACCTAGTTTCAATGAGGCTAGACTACAAGAAAGTCTTTGACTCTGTTCCCCTCTCATGAATGTTAGAAGCCCTTCAACTTGCTAAAGTTCCAGTGAGAATAGTCAAAGCCATAGCTGACCTGACTTCATCGTGGGCGACCATCTTGAAATTAAACACAAAGAGTGACTGTATTATCACCGATAGAATAGAGTATCGCAAAGGCATATCCCAAGGGGACAGTCTCTCTGTGATGTTGTTTATACTTTCTGTAAACACCTTGTCATTCATGTTAAGGAAGTCTGAAGGATATCTCACTGGTTCAGAAGGAAACAGAAATACCAAAATTGCACACTGCTTCTTTATGGATGACTTAAAACTTTATGCAAAGACTATGCATGAGATGAAAAAGAGCCTTGACCTAATTACAGCATTCTCAAAGGATGTAGGGTTGGAGTTTGGTCAGGATAAATGTTGTTATATGGTTGTGAAAAGGGGGAAAACTATAAACCAAATTAGTAACATCTCCATCAATAGAATACTGAGGGAATGTACCAGTGAAGACCTCAATAAAATGTATGTACAACTGACCGGATATAATGATTTGGGATAGAGAAGAGAGACTGTGCACAATTGAAATATGATATGTATAGATATGTATATTTATATGTATGTATTGTGTGTGTGTGTGTGTGTGTGTGTGTGTGTGTGTGTGTGTGTGTGTGTTTCTGTGTGTGTGTATAAGAGTTGTTTCATGGTATTTGCTTCGAAACTTTGCGCTCTGACTTCAAATCCCGCGAAGATTACCTTTGCCTTCCGTCCTTTTGGGGCCGCTAAAAGTAGTGTGAATCAAGAGCGAACCCAAATGGCAGAAAACAGAGCGTCGAACAAAAAAGTCCTTGCAGTATTTATTCCAGCTTTGCGATATGAAAATGTCACCTGAGACGACACTGATGTCAAGATT